>NC_056745.1:934354747-934654747 GCF_019279795.1 Protopterus annectens
CTAGCTTTGCAAACCCTTCCCTCTCATTTCCTGAGACGATGCACACTTTATTTTTTTCACGCATTACAGTCAGATCTGGAAAATAGCTCTTCCTGATCTAGTGGTACAACCCTTCACCAGAACTGAGAGACAACTAGTTAAAACACTGTACAGTGTTAAATGTTGATTATATCCTCTCGATCATAATGATGTCTTCAAATACTACAATACTTGTCCTGCAACATGCATCTAGTACATCTGTCTAAAGAGGAAGAGCTTTGCCATGTGAATTGAAGCTTATGTTTCTAGCATAAATTACACCTCCCCTAACGGGCATCTCAGAATATCTGAAATACTCACTGTGTTGGAATCGCTGTTATGATGTTGGAATATTAATGATTCAAAAACAAACCCTGACACGTGGGCTACTTCAGATCAGACTTCTTCTACTTCTTCATAGGTTCATAGGTAGGTACTAGGCTATTGACCCTAGGGCCTATATAAGCCTAGCCAAAAAGGTTCCCTGGCTTTCGCCACCCAAGAAAATTATTTTCCTGTGCCCCTGTCGAGCAGAGCCACAGAGGTGATCCACGGGTGAATTTCCTATTTCCTATCCAATCATTAAGATTTTTCTTGAAGAGTGCTAATGAGGAGCTTTGTTTGATAAAGACAGGTAGTTTGTTCCAGAGTTTGGAAAGTCTCTGGAACAGGAATTTATCCCTCCAGCATGTTCTGTTTATTGTGGTGACAAGGTTTAGGTCCCTAGAGAGTGTAGCTTGGTGGGATTGGGATTTCTTTAAGCATAGCATGTCCAACAGATCTAGGTTTGACATGGCTTTGTATCATAGGCAGAGGTCATCTCTGAGTAGGCGATATGCGACGGAGTAGAGCTGGAGTTTTTTGAGACAGTCTGCATATGGCATCTGTTTGAGGTTGGTAATCCTCTTATTGAGGTATTTCTGTGGCCTTTTGAGTTGTTGTAGATGTCTTGTGAGGTACATGCCAAATGGAGCGTTGTACTCTATAATGGGTCTAATGAGGGATGAGTAGAGAGGAACAATGACCTCTTTTTTCCTGGATGAGAAACCTTTTGTGATGAGGTGTGCCACATAGAAGGATTTCCTGACTACTGTGGCAATGTGATTATCATGGAGAGACTACTGTCCACTTGTGTCCCAATGTCTCTTATCACACTTTCAGTGTTAGGTAGACTACCACCTATGTGGTAGCTCATGGGGTACAGAGTTTTTACCAAAGGGGTGACAATGCACTTTTTGGCATTGAACTTGATGCCATGGCTTTGACACCAGGCATCTGTCTCAGTGAGGCCCTTTTGTAGGATGTCCACATCATTAGGAGTTTCGATTATGGCTCCTAGTTTGCAGTCATCCGCAAACTTCATTAGCCAAAGATCTTCTGTGTTAGCCTGTACTTCAGAAAAGTAGATACCAAACAGGAGGGGACCCAGGACTGAACCCTGTGGTACACCACTTGTCACTAGTCTGAAGTCGGATTTGGAGTCTGCTACTTTCACTGTATGGGTTCTGTCAGTGAGCCAGTTGGCAACCCATCTTGTGACAGGGATTTATACCTAGTTTAGTGAGTTTATCCATAATTCCAGAGTGGGGGATGGTGTCAAAAGTCTTGGTGAGATCTAGATAGGCTGTGTGAACCACCTTACCCTCGTCTATGACTTTGGTGACTGCTTCAAAGAAGTCTATCAGGTTTAGGAGACATGATCTGCCTTTTACGAACCCGAACTGGGTGGGGTCCAGAGTTTGGAGATTACCAGTTTCTTTGTTTATAAGTTCCATGATGACATGCTTCATGGCTTTGCAGACCAGGCTCATTAGGCTAATGGGGCAGTAGTTCCCAGGGTCCGTTGTGGCTTCCCCTTTGTGAAGTGGGATAACTGTTGCTGTGCGCCATTCAGTGGGCACAAAGCCTGAGGTGAGGCTATGACTGAACATGGTGCTTAGGTGAGGTGCCAGGTCATTCTGTAGTTCATGTAGAACACAGCCTGGGATGTTGTCAGATCCCATGGATGCTGTGTTCTTGGCTTTGGAGAGTGTGGTTTTTACCTGTGCAGCCGTGATTACAGGAACTTTGCATTCTTCAGCTATAGAGATGGGCCCCAGAGGGGGTGAGAGGGAGGTAAAGTTAGCACAGAACCTATCTGCCAGGATGTTGGCAATATCAGTTGGTTCTGTATATTTAGTGCCATTGTGCTGTAACTCAGAGCAGATCTGAGTGTTGCCATTAAGATTCTTGACATAGCAATAGAATGCTTTGTGTTTGTTCCCACAACATGACAGAATTAAGCAAAGTCTAGTTACCTCCAATTGTACAGTCATATGACATCACACAAATGTATTCAGAGAGCATGGTGACGGACAAAGCTATCAAGGAAGAGGCGATTAATTTACGTCTGTTAGCATTCTGGTATAAAGGCTCTCCTACAGAACAGATGATCTGCTATTTTGATATTTAATGAAATTATTTTAATTGCACTATGTAATAAAAAAAAGACAAATAGTAATCTGCAAGCGTCCCATCTTTTTGCTTGTCATACAAATGTATGATTGCCAATGTCGTAAGTAATAATTTAATAAAGACGTTTCTTGTTAAAAAATAAAAATTAAGAAAGTGGAAGAAATTGGTTAGGATGGACCTAAAATAAGGGACATTTTTTAAAATTATGCTAACTTAAAAAGTTTATTATACAATGTCATGTCTGAAAAGAAAGGCAGGGCTGCATGATTTCTTAACGGCTGGACTTGTAACTTAGGTTACTTTGGATTTGCAATGTGCATGCTGGTTGGATTGGCCAATCAGAGTGCATGTTTCTTGTCTTTTCTGAGATGACATTGTATAATAGGAAATAATATATACTGCAGCAAACATTAGCTGTACCTACAATATGAAACATAGTAATGAATAGATATACCAATATCTAGCTAGAGGCCAGGAATAAAGGCAAGATGCCAGGTTTTTGTGATATATAAAAATGAGACTAGAATAAATCATTTAAAAACTTTTCCCACCTTTAATGTGACCTATAACCTGTACAATTCAATTGAAAAACAAATCTGTTAGGGGAAAAATATAAAAAATAAAAAAAATAAGTTATGTACTCACCATAACGTTCTACCTGAGTAGTTGCACTTCATTTGTCTTCAACCCGTGGGTTATGGATCTGTATCAGATCCGGCATGGCCACAAATCCAGCAACTGATCTGAGCTCCAAGTTCCTTTCCTTACCCATAATGCCCCTGTCCCCTTCCTCCCTTCAGATCGAGTTTGCTGCACAACATAAAACATACATCCAACCCAACAAGACCTTACCACTACTGACAGCCCAAAAATTCCTGAGCCAAGCATAACAAGGGACATTCCTGGAATGTTCATCTCCCATATAAATGGCCAGGACAATAGTGACAAGGTCGGGGGAAGGAGGGGGGGATGGTTGAAGACAAATGAAGTACAACTACTCAGATTGAACGTTATGGTGAGTACATAACTTCTTTATCTGAAGTAGTTGACTTCATTTAGTCTTCAAATTGTGGGACAGAGTCCACAGCTACTAACACCTGGGTGGCCCTCATGGAAGGATATTCTAGAGCACCACAGAGCCAAAGGATGCCCTTTTCCTGGATACGATGTCTAGTTTGTAATGCGAGATGAAGATATGACATGAGGACTAAGTAGCTGCAGAACAAATATCATCTAGCGACACCCTGGACCAAAAAGCTGCTGAAGGTGTCACAGACCTGGTGGAATGTGCTTTTATCTGACCCGGAGGGGAAATTCCCTTGATAGAATATGCTCGAAAAATACATTGGGAAATCCAGAGAGCAATTTTCACCTTAGAAATTGGCTTTCCTAAGAAGGGTTTTGAATAAGAAACAAACAACTGATAAGACTTAGGGAAAGCTTTCGTTCTGTGTAAGTAGAATCGCAATTGCCTGTGTACATCCAGCAGATGTAATTTATATTCACCCCTATTCTGGAAATTAGGAAAAAAGACAGGAAGATTGATAGTCTGATTAATATTGGCTTCTGATGCTACTTTGGGAAGAAAGGATAGATTAGTGCACAGAGAAACCTTGTCCTTATGGAAAATCATGTAAGGAACTTTGATGCATAGTGCTTGAAGTTCCTACACCCTCCTGGCAGAAGTAATAGCAACCAAAAAGGCAGTCTTCCAAGATAGGTACTGCAAATCTGCCAAAGCTGTGGGCTTGAAAGGAGGGGAGACTAAAGCCTGAAGCACAAAAGGAAGGTCCCATGGAGGCATAGGATCCTTCACCAGGGGTCTTAAAAGAAAGGCACCCTTAAGGAAGGTCTTGAAGTTTAGAAGAGGCTAAGGAAGACATATTTCCCCTATGTGAAAATTAGAAATTGTGGCCAGTTGGACTTTGAGGAACGGGCAACTTGCTCAAAAATCCCCTCCAAAAACTCTAATACTGTGGACACAGGAGCAGTAAAGGAGTCCAATGCCCGCCACGAAGCCCATATGGAGAACCATTTCCACTTGCTATGGTATAACCTTCTGTTGGAAGATTTGTGAGCCACCACCAAAATGGTTTTAACAGGAGATGAAAAACTGGGAGTCCTAATAATTAGGGGAACTGGAGCAGCCAAGCAGTGAGTTTTAAACTGTCCATGTCTGGGTGAGGAATCCCCGAGAGATGAGAAATAAGATCTGGAACCGGATCCAAGGTCCACGGTGGAACTACTAGTCGAGACCAAAGGGAGGGAAACCAGACTTTGCGAGGCCAGAATGGGATGATGAGGATCACAGTGTTCCACAGCCTGCAAGCTTTCTGAAGAAATTTTGAGATGAGAGGCAGTGAGGGATAGGCATAAAGAAAATCAGTGCATCTCTGGGGGTTTCCCCCTGAGGGGGGTTCAGAGTGAAGAACTTGCTGCATTTCGCATTGGAAGGAGATGCAAATAGAGCGCAGCAAGGATGACTCCACTTTAAAAAGATCTGCTCCACCACTGAAGGATTCAGAGACCACGCATAAGGCATCAGGATAGATCTGCTGCACCTGTCCGCTAGAATGTTGGACCATCCTGGGATGCATGTTGCCACCAGAAAATGGCCGGTGGAGATCAGCCATTCCCACACTCTCATGGCTTCATGACAAAGGGGGTAAGATCTGGTTCCTCCTTGTTTGTTGATATACCAGACTACTGACATGTAGTCTGTCTGAATTGCAATCATCCCTACAGGAAGATGGGCATGAAGGGCCTGCAATGCAAGAAGAACCGCCCTCATCTCCAGGATGTTAATATGCAAACTGGTCTTGGATAGGGACCATGTGCCTTGGACTATCCTTCCCGAGCAATGCCCCCCACCCTAGCTGGGAGGTGTCTGTGGTCACTGTGGTTTTGGGAAAGGACAGAAGAAAGAGACATCCCCTGACAAGCTCTGGGGAATGAATCCACCACCGAACAGAGTCCCTGCATACTCGGGAGATACGGACTGGATGAGACAATGGTAGAGCTAATAGAGACCATTGGACTGCTAGAGTCCACTGAAGAATCAGCATGTGAAGTCGTGCTAGGGGTAATAGGTTGATCGTGGCCACCATAGATCCTAATGTCCTCAGAACTGTCTCTACTGTTGGAACCTGGGCTTGAAGGATGTACAAGATGTACAAGATGTGTAACTTTAGACTGTGTACCATCATTTGGATAGTGTCCAACCGATCCTCAATGAAGTCTAGGATCTGAACAAGGGCCAGTGATGACTTGTTGAGATTGATGGTGATGCCCAGTCTTTTCACTAGTAAGAGGAAATACTCTCTGGCTCGGCAAAACAGATGCTTGGTGTGGGCTGCGAAGAGCCAATCGTCCAGATAAGGAAAGACCTGAATACCCTTAAGCCTCAGGTGTGCCACAGCTACTATCATCACCTTGGTGAACAAGAGAAGGGCTCTGAAGTGATAATGATTAGCTCCCAGGCAGAAGTGGAGAAATCTCTGAGAGCATCTGTCCAACCTGATATGATAGCATGTATCCTGGAGGTCAATTGAGCACATTCATTCTTTCACCTTCAGGTAGGGCAGGACGGATTGAACAGCGACCATCCAGAATTTCGCCTTGGCTACTGACAGGTTCAAGGTGGATAGATCTAGAATGTTTCTTAGGTCCCCAGTTTTCTTTGGCATTAAAAACAACCTGGAATAAATGCCTGATCTAGATTGGTCTAGGGGATGGGTTGGATGACTCACTTTCTTAGTAGCTTGTCTATCTCTAGTGCTGCTTTCTCCGTGCAGGTGGAATGTCTGGGAGGTGATTTGGTGGGAGAGGTGGTTCGATAAACAGGATGGAATAACCTCTGGAAATAATTTGCAATACCCAACGATCTGTTGTTACAGACTCCCATGCCACTGAGTGTAGGAATAGGCAACCCCCGACTGCCTCCAGAGATTTGCAGTAGAGCAGTCTTTTAGGGCTGCTGCATGGGTCTGTCCGAGAACGGTTCTCGAGACCTGAAGTTTCTCGGACCCCCACTGAATCTAGGATGGCATCTATCATAACCCCCTCTGCCTCTGGGAAAGATGAGTGTCCTGGGAAAATGCCTGAGACTTCCAAGAACCACATCTCCTTTGTCCCTCGCTGATTCCTAGAGAAGGATCTTTGAGGGGAGGAGAAGCAGATCCTGATGGCAGATTGTCTTTCTGTCCTTCTCAATCTGGACCAAGGTCTCTTGATCTAACTTCCCAAACAGAGAAGAACCATCATATCGGGCATTTGCAAATGATGCCTTAAAGGGTTCCGAGAACTGGCAAAGCTGGAACCAGGCATGGCACCTCATAGCAATGCCAGAACCGGCTGCCCTGGCAGCTCCCTCCATGGCATGGGAGATAAGACGCATGGGAATATTTGCTACTGCCTTGGGAGTGGCCAACCGAGCAGAGAACGTCTTCTTGCCCTCCACTGACATGGACTCCGTGGTCGACTCACTGATTTACTTGACCAAGTCTCACTGCAGCTGAATAACATGTGTCATATAGCTCAGTGCTCTTATGGAAAAAGTCACTGAAGCGTACAACCACTTCCCTAGAAGGTCCATAGTCCTTGCCTCCCAGTCAGGAGGATGGACCATAGAGGTCTCCTGCACAAGCTCTTTCTTCGTGGTGGCTGCCACCACCATAGCATCCACCAGGGACCCCTTATTCCAACAAGTCTTATCTGAAGGGGGACTAAGGACCTTATCAAGGTGCTTAGGGATGGACTCTATGGTGTCCAGTTCCTTCCATGCGCGAGATGTTATAAGGTCCACAAGCAGATCCATGAGAGAGGCCACCCAGAAGGTAGATGGGCCCTTGCTGAATGCCTCGAGGAACACTGACTCATCCAAGGTCAGTTTTTGGGCAGATGACCTCCCCACTAGCAAAATATTTCTATGATGTCTCCAAAGGAGACTTCCTTAGGGGGTGATCGGAGGGGGGGACCTTCCCCTTCCCCAAAATCAGTGCCTTTGGTAAGGAATGCCAGGTGCCTCCTTTTACACATCCATTTGTGAAGAACCTCTTCAGTGGGACTCTCAGGGGAGGACTCGCAAACCTCTTGCTGCTCCCTCAGGGGAGCTTCCTGAGGCAAACTGGGCACAGGCTTTCCCTGAGATAGAAGGATGGTCGGGGCCATACTCAAAACAGAGGGAGTCTGGGTGGAGTCCGAGGACGAGATGGTGAAGTGCCTCAATGAACTTGAGAGAACCTTCTCCACCATGTCAAAGGTCAAAGGGGAGCAGTCATCCTGTGGAGTGCCAGTAAGAGCTGTCCCCCTCTGACTCGATGGGGAAGTCAGAGCTGAGACTCCAGGAGTTGAGATGCCAAAGGGAAGACTGCACTCCGACACACTCGGAGATGACAGGAACCCCTTGGATCTGACGCTGAGGCTATGGCTCTTAGAGCTTGGATCTGATCCAGTCAGATCTGACACACTCGAGGCAATGGCCAGAGTTGAGGTACTAGGTACCATGAGTGCCAACACCCCGACCCCGTGGGTCCTCGAATTCAAAGGCTCCAAAACCAAAGGTCAGATCAGAGAAGGAGTTATTAGAGTAAATAAGGATTGCAAGCTCCCCACTCCAGAGGGAGAAGGGGCAGGCAAGACTCCCATCTGAATTTGGATGTGGATGAACTTCCGCATCATCCTATCCATCTCTGCTTCACTAAGGCTTTGGGTTGAAAGGGAGGAGGAGGAGGCCACCAACACCATCCGGGAGTCCCGATGAGGGGAGGCCCAAACAGGAGACCAGATCTGGGACTCCTCTGTCTCAGGGGTAAACCTGAGGGAGTGGAGCCAGGGAGAACCTGGCCTGGTCAGAGGCTTAGATTTCGGCAGAGGCTCCACCCCAGCTGAGCGGTCAGGCGACTACTTCTTTGGCCTATCTTTTTTATGCTGCTTCTCTACTTCCCCGGACCTTTAGGCAGGAATTTGAGTCCCAGAGGCCTGGGAAGGAGAAGAAGCTGAAGCCGTTGTAGAATCCATGGGTGCGGGGGCTGGCATCCCCAAGGAGGGAAGAAATACCTTTAGGATAAGCTTATCCCTCCTGTCCTTAAGGGCCCATGGATTAAAACCTGCACAGACAGGACAGGGGTAAGCAGGTGAGCAGCACACGCACATACCACGTGTGGCCATTGGTTGGGAAGAGTTTATGGCCACACTTTGTGCAGTTCCTAAACCCTGGCTTTGGGGTATCGGACCTACTTCCAAACTGGCAAGCAGAACACAAACACACACACACACACACACACACACACACACACACACACACACACACACACACACACACACACACACACACACACACACACACACACACACACAAAAACTAGAAGAGGATGAGAAGGGAAAAAACATTTTTACCTGACAACGAAAGCGGATAGGGAAGGTATGATAGCTAGGGAAGAGAAATCTCTAAGATAGATAGAGAGAGAAAGAGACCCAAAAAAGCAACTCACTTACCCAAAAGATGCTCAGAGCTCAGATCACAATGTTAGCTGCTTCAGCAGCAAACGAGATCTGAATGGAGGGTGGAGACCAACGCATTATGGGTAAGGGGAGGAGCTTGGAGGTTGGATCAGATGCTGGATATGAGGCTGTGTCAGATGTGATATGGATCCATAACCCACAGCTTGAAGAACAAATTAAGTCAACTACTTCAGATCGTACAATAAGATGGTTGCATAAGTGTGCACACCCTTAAACTAATACTTTATTAAAGCACTTCTTGATTTAATTACAACATTCAGTCACCTTGGGTACACACCTGCCACCAACTAAAAAAACTCTAATTAACCCCAAATAAAGTTCAGGTGTCCTAGTAGATTTAGTAAAAAACCACAAACCAGTGACCACCAAAATTCTTTTATTACTCCATTTCAATTCAAATCTATTTATCTGTAGGCTGTCAATAAAATTATCCACTTCATCCTCTCCCCCCTCACATAAAAAATGAGGTCATCCATGAATCGAGCATAATATTTGACAAATTTATTAAAAAACATAGCTTTGTATATATATTCATACTCAAATAAATCCATGCTTAAATTCGCATAAGAGGGGGCAAAGGCTGCCCCCATAGCTGTACCTCATTGTTGGACAAACAACAATATAACAATTTCAAAATAAATTCAGTAGTGGGGCATTCTACCCCCAAAAATCTAACAGCCTCCATACCTAATGCATGTGAAATGTTGATATAGAGGCTGCTAACACCCAGTGTAATCCAATACATGTTTTCATTCAATGACACCTTCTTAACCCTAGCCAAAAAAATCAAACACATCCTTTACATAAGCAGGTAATGACAAAACTTTAGGCAACAGTAAATGATGCAACAAACAACCCATATTATATAAAAAATACTGTTTCCCTGAAACAATCGGGCATCCATGCGGATGTTCTAAGTTTTTATGTATTTTAGGTTAACAAAAGAAACAGGCCATACATGCCTGATCTACGTTAAATTTTTTTTAGCATCCTCCCTGGAAATATACACTAATCTAATACCCTTGTCAACTAATTGCAAATACTGTTGTTGTGCCAAAAAATACATGGAAATATGCACTTTTTATATACATCAACATCATTCAAATGTGTGTAACACATCTCTAAATAACTCGGTACATCCATAATGACCAACTTGTTGCCTTTGTCAGCAGGTTTAAAGATCAAGTTATGGTTTCCCCTTAGATTTTTTAATGAAGCCCATTCTTCCTTAGTACGATTATATTCAATATTATTCACATCTTTAAAAAAATTATCACTTTCCAATGCAACAGAAAAATTCAGCATTTGATAAAACAATATAATAATTTCATTATTTATAACTGGTGTAAATTTATAATTAGAATTTATCTAACTAGTGTCAAACAAATAATATGCATTTACTAATTCATCCAAAACACATGAATAAAAACTTTCATTTTCTGACACAGAATCAATTTCCTCATTAATTTTTTAATCCATTAAAAATTAATTTTTGTTGTGAAAAAAACATTTTAGTTGCAGCTTTCTTATAAATTTATAAATATCACATTTGATATCATGTAAATGTGGAATAACAGTAGGTATAAACTTCAGTCCAGACTCTAAAACCGCTGTTTCAGCATTACACAAAGAATATCCAGACAAATTAACAATGTAAGAACAATTACCACTTTCCTTTCTTAGAATACTGGTACTGCTGGGGGCGTTGGTTGTAGTAATTAAACTGTTGCCATGGTATTAAGACTGTCCTTCACGATGGTGCTTTTTCGAATTGAACTCCCCTGGGCCATAGTTATTAGAGTTCTGAAAAGTCCGTTCCATACCCTCAGAGCTCTGAGGTCTAGGTAATGAAGGAAAATCTGTTTTCTTGTTTACCGGTACATTTTCTTCTTCCCCAGGTAGTGCGGAATCATTCGTTGACACGGCCGAAGAAAAAGAGCGTTGTCCTAGTAGATTTTCCTGACATTTACTCAGTTGCCTGCTACAGCAAAAGCCATGGTTCTCAGAGAACTTACAAAGCAGCAAAGGGATCTCATTGTTGTAAGGTATCAGTCAGGAGAAGGGTACAAAAAATTTCCACAGCATTGGATATACCATGCAACACAATGAAGACAGTCATCAAAAAGTGGAGAAAATATGGGACAACAGTGACATTGCAAAGAGCTGGCTGTCCCTCCAAAACTGATGAAAAGACAAGATGAAAACTGGTCAGGGAGGCTGCCAAGAGACCTACAACAACACTGAAGGAGCTGCAGGAATTTCTGGCAAGTACTGGTTGTATACTACATATGACAACAATCTCCCATATTCTCCAGATGTCTGGGCTATGGGGTAGGTTTGCAAGACAGAAGCCTTTTCTTACACAGAAAAACATCCAGACCTGGTTAAAAATTGCAAAACAATACACCAAGTCTCCCAAAAGCATGTTGGAAAATGGGTTATGGTCTAATGAGACCAAGGTTGAACTTTTTGGCCACAATTCCAAAAGGTATGTTTGGCACAAAAACAACACTTTGCATCAACAAAAGAACACCATCCCAACAGTGAAGCATAGTGGTAGCAGTATCATGCTTTGGGGTTGCTTTTCTGCAGCTGGAACTGAGGCTTTAGTCAAGGTGGAGGGAATTATGAACAGTTCCAAATATAAGTCACTTTTGCCCCAAAACCTTCACGTGTCTGCTAGAAAGCTGAAGATGCAGTGGAATTTCACCTTTCAACACGACAATGACCCTAAGCATACATCCAATTCAACAAAAAAATAGCTTCGCCAGAAGAAAATTAAAGTTTTTGAATGACCCAGCCAGAGCTCAGACCTAAATCCAATAGAAAATCTGTGAGATGACCTGAAGAGGGCTGTGCAGAAGAAATGCCCTCGCAATCTGACAGATTTGAAGCGTTTTTGCAAAGAAGAGTGGGCAAATATTGCCACGTCAAGATGTGCCATGCTGACAGACTCCTACCCAAGAAGACCGAATGCTGTAATTAAATCAAAAGGTACTTCAACAAAGTATTAGTTTAAGGGTATGCACACTTATACAAATTGTACATTTTTTATTTTTTTATATTTTTTCCCTTAACAGATTTGTTTGTTTTTCAATTGAATTGTACAGGTTATAGGTCACATTAAAGGTGGGAAAAGTTTTGAAATTATTTATTGAGGTCTCATTTTTTTATTTTAAAAAACCTGGCATTTTAAAAGGGGTGTATAAACTTTTCATATCTACTGTATAATGTATATATATATATATATATATATATATATATATATATATATATATATATATATATATATATATATAGTCTATATTAGAACACCGAACTTTCAAAATTTCGAGTGTTCTAATATTGAACCCTATTAATTGAAAACATAAAACATCGAACATAAAGAACAGCAAATGTTTTCCCTCCAAAACACATACACACAACACAAGCACACCAAACAAACAGCAATCCACACACATACACCTAAACTCTTACATCTAACCCTATGCTAAACTATACATACACCACTAACTATCCACTTACCTTAACCCAAACCCTAACCCTAAGGTCCGTCACTATCGCACAGTCACCTCAACCACGCCCTAACCCTAACTCACCTACCCCGCCCTAACCCTCACATCTACACAATTGCACACTTACCTGAACCCGCTCCCTAACCCACCCTAACCCTCACGTCCACACAATCACACACTTACCTGAACCCGACCCATAACTTTCCACCACAGCACTGAAAATACCGAAGCAACAGAAACGGACAAACAAATTCCTTCTCTAGGAAAAAAATTTGGTTTTCTGTTTCTTCGATATTTTCAGCATTCGCTGAAAATGAGTCGATATTAGAACACTCGAAATTTTGAAAGTTTGGTGTTCTAATATACACCCTATATATATATATATATATATATATATATATATATATATATACATATATATATATATATATATTTATATATGTGTATATATATATATATATATATATATATATATATATATATAAATGGGTCTACTTCATATGATCAAAAGCTCATATGATCGACAAACTTTTCAGAGAGACCAAAACACCTAAAGCTCAAAACACCGAAAACTCATTTGATCGAAACTCATAACATCGACATGTGAAATCCAAAGCATTATGCCCTTTCCCCAGTGTAGCATGACCCTGGGGTTAGAATAAATAGTTAGGGGGGTGTGGGGGGGGGCAGAGCCCCCCTACATTGGGGGGCGTGGGGGCAGAGCCCCCCACATTATTTAGTTAAATATTGTCATTTATGTTATCAGTATCCACGTGTATGTTTAAAAGTTATTATGTATGTGGGAGGCTTTGCCCCCATACCCCTCCTATCTATTTATTCTAACTCCAGGGTCATGCTACTCTGCGGAAAGGGCATAATGCTTTGCATTTTATGTGTTGATGTTATGAGTTTCGATCAAATGAGTTTTCAGTGTTTTGAGCTTTAGGTGTTTTGGTCTATTTTGTCAATCATATGAGCTTTCGATATATATATATATATATATATATATATATATTTATATATATATATATATATATATATATATATACATATATATATATATATATATATATATATATATATATATATATACATATATATATATATATATGTACACGGTGGTGCAGCTATATGTACGTACATGGTGGTGCAGCGGTTTACATTGTTGCCTCACAGCAAGAGGTTCTCCGGTTCGATTCTCGGCTGGGGAGCCTTCTGTGTGGAGTCTGCATGTCCTCCCCACAGTCATGTGGGTTCCCTCCCACATTCCAAAGACATGCAGTAGGTAGACTGGACATTTTAAACTGGCCGTAGTTGAGAGTGTGTGTGTGGGTGAGTGGTGCAAATGAATTACTGTAGGAGTTCTAGCCAACCGGCAGTGTAAACCTTGGCTCGAGACGATTGTCACTGTGAAGTGACACCCCGACCCCATGTGTAAAAATGGGAAAAGAGGTCAATGATGTATGTATAAATATATATATATATATATATATATATATATATATGTGTGTGTGTGTGTGTGTGTGTGTGTGTGTGTGTATATATATATATATATATATATGTGTGTGTGTGTGTGTGTATATATATATATATATATATATATATATATATATATATATATATATATATATATATATATATATATATATACACACACACATACAGGCATACACATACATATATATTAAGCACTGAACCTTGGTGTTTAGCCAGCTATGTGACTGCATTGCTTATCATTAATACAATGACATTTGTGTTATCTTTAGAACTAGCACTGTTATTACACTAATTTTCCTATTATTGCTTGGCAACTTGCATTGTAATATTACGAGACTGATTCAGAAAGAGCCATTACCATGTTTTAGTACCTGTAGTGAGTGAGAGAGTGAGTGTGTCCATAGGTGCAATCAGGTGGAGGGGTTGTGTGTATGTGTGTATGTGAGTTTGTGTGTGTGTGTGTCTGTGTGTGTGTGTGTGTGTTGGGTGGGTGCTTGGGGGGCTTGTCATACCTGTAAACTCCCCTAGACTAATGAGCAAATCTTACTAATTTAGATGGGAACATTAGTCACCAGGAATACTTTATAAATATTACTATCAACACATTTATAAAGTTAAAAGAACAGTTTTGCAGTACCAAAAAATGCATAGGGAGGGGGGACTCTAGACTCCTGGGATACTCTAGCAACATTACCCTCAGCTCACTTAAAAAGTATTTGAACAGTTGGACATCATGAAAAACTTAATGAGTCGAAAGAGTGCTAGTCAACAGGGAACCTCAGTAAAAAGTACCCTAACTCATTTAAAAAAGAAAAAGTTTCAAACAATGTACCCTTTACACTGATAGCATCTCATCATAGGATTATCTCTCTCCTCTAACACTGGACCCCATGGATGTTCTTTAAATTATACCCCAAGTCTCTTAAAATAAATAAAAGAACTGGCAGAAAAAAATGCTTAGAACTCATACCTTGGCTCACAAATCATGTTCTCAACAACAGTTTAATAGACTCTATTACCTTTTAGGTATTAATTTTAGAGTAATATGAAATTTATAGTCTAATGTCTAGTATTATTGATGGATTGTAATGATTTGCAAGTTTAAAAGGAAAGGTCAGGTAGGTATAAGGCAAAGTTATAGACATTCTATACAATTAGGGACAATTAAGACGGGTGGATGTTTGGCCACGTGCGGGTCTGCTATACCTCTCAACTGCCGCACTCTCTGGATAAAGGAACACTAGATGACAGTAAGGAAATATTTCAAAAATTACTCCAAGTCACTTAATATGTTAAGAGAGCAAAATGTATTCCAGCATAATGCAGTTTGTGGACAATAATAAGAAAGAGATACATGGCATTACTGACTGTAATAATCTGAGGTTTATGAAAGGATAGGGAAAAATAATCTTTTTCTAAAGGCTTTCGTAGGTTCATAGGCTGGTACTAGGCTATTGGCCCTAGGGCCTATACAAGCCTAGCCAAACAATTCCCCCAGATATTTCTTCCCACAATATTTACTTCCCTGGACCCTTGTCTAGCAGAGCGAATGACGTGATCCCCGGGGTGAATTTCCTATCTCCAATCCAATCGTCAAGGTTCCTTTTGAAGAGGCCTTCTGCTTGACATGCATGGGCAGTCTATTCCAGAGTATGGGGAGTCTCTGGGTCAGGAACCTATCCCTCCAGCATGTTTTGTTCATTATGATGACAAGGTTTAGATCCCTGGATTGTGTGGCTCTGAGGGATTGGGATTTCTTTAAGTGGAGCATGTCCAACAGCTCAGGGTTTGACATGGCCTTGTATGTTAAGCAGAGATTGCCTCTGAGTAGATGATATGCCACAGAGTACAGCTGGAGTTTTTTTCGATGGTCAGCATAGAGCATCTGCTTTAGGCCTGTGATTCTTTTAGTGAGGTATTTCTGCTGCCTTTCCAGCTGTTGCAGATGTCTTGTGAGGTACATACCAAATGGGGCATTATACTCTATAATGGGTCTAATGAGGGATGAGTACAGTGGGACAATGGCCTCCTTTTTTCTAGATGAAAAGCCCTTATTGATGAGGTGTGCCACATAGAAGGATTTCCTCACTGTTGTGGCGATGTGGTTATCGAAGGTGAGACCACTGTCCACCTGTGTCCCTAAGTCTCTCATCATACTTTCAGTGTTTAGTGTACTGCCACCTATATGGTAATTCATGGGTACATGGTTTTTCCCAAAGGGGATAACTATACATTTCTTGGCATTATGCTTGAGCCCATGGCTCTGGCACCAAGCATCTGTTTCTGTAAGGACCTTTTGTAGAATATACACATCATTTGGGGATTCAATAATGGCTCTCAGTTTGCAGTCATCTGCAAACTTTATTAGCCAGAGTCCCTTAGTGTTGGCCTGTATTTCAGAGAAGTAGATGCCAAACAAGAGCGGTCCCAGGGTTGAACCCTGAGGTACTCCCCTTGTCTCTTGTCTGGAGCTGGATTTGGAGTCGGATACTTTTACAGTCTGGATTCTGTCAGTAAGCCAGTTGGCAACCCATCGAGTGACATAGGAATTTATGCCCAGCTTAGTAAGTTTATCTATGATTTCAGAGTGGGGGATGGTGTCAAAGGCCTTGACGAGGTCCAGATAGGCTGTGTGGACCGCCTTACCCTCGTCCAAAGCTCTGGAGACTGATTCGAAGAAGTCAATCAGATTCAGGAGACAAAATCGGCCCTTCACGAACCCAAACTGGGTGAGGTCCAGTATTTGAAGGTTGCCAATGTCTTTGTTTATAAGTTCCATGATAATGTCTTTCATGCCCTTGCAGATCAGGCTCATCAGACTGATAGGACAGCAGTTCCAAGGTGGATCCCCCTTGTGGAGTGGGATAACTGTAGCTGTGCGCCACTCAGTGGGACGAAGCCTGAGGTGAGGCTATGATTAAACATGACACTTAGGTGAGGTACCAGTTCTTTTTGTAGTTCGTGTAGTACACAGCCCAGGATGCCATCTGGTCCCATGGATGCTGTATTTTTAGCTTTGGAGAGTGCGGTTTCTACCTGTGTGGCCATGATTACCGGAATTTGGCAATCTTTTCGTATTGAGATGAGCCCTTTAGGGGGTGAGAGGGGGATGAAGTTGGCATTAAATCGATCTGCCAGGATATTGGCAATATCTTTGGGATCAGTATATTTAATGCCATTCTGTTGTAGCTCAGAGCAGGTCTGAGCATTGACATTTAGATTCTTGACATAACTTTAGAATGCCTTGTGGTTGTCTTTGGAATCTTTGGCAATTTTATTTTCGTAACTAGCTTTGGAGGATTTTATGAGAAATCTCAGCTTCTTACTGAGGCTGTAAGGGAGTTTTTTGCATCCTGGGATTTTCTTCTTTTCTGCAACAGGTTCTTCCTTCTGTTGTATAGGTTGTTTATAGCAGGGGAACTACCAGATTGGCTTCCTTTTTTGGAGGAGAGAGTCTTGCTTATATTTGGGATTGCAAGATTCATGCATGAGTGGATGTGCTCGTACAGTGCCTTAGTGTAGGATTCAGCAGTCGAACGTTCAGCTCCCGTCTGTATGGGTGCCATGAAGTTTGTCACTTCTGACTTAAGTAGCATGAAGTTGACTTTGGAGAAGTTTTTTACGGAGGTTTCCTTTCTGGGTGGTGGAGGTGAGATGTGGATGTCAAGGGTGATTTGCTTATGGTCAGCCCTGACCAATGAGGGGGCAACCACTGGTGTGGAGCATCTATATCCCATGTTGGTAATGACCAGGTCTAGGATATTGGAGCCCCTGGTGGGACAATGGATTAGTTGATCCAGGGCATTGGAATTTATGAATTCCAAGATCCGTTGGGAAAAGGTGTTGGTACCCGAGTAGTTTTCCCAGTTAATGGCAGGGTAGTTGAAATTGCCCAGTATTAGGGTGTTTGGTAGTATCTTAATATTTTCCAGCATATTTAGAAAGGTGTTTGTCATGCTGCGGTGGTGCAGCGGTAGCGTTGTTGCCTCACAGCAAGAGGTTCTCCCATTCGATTCTCGGCTGGAGTGCCTTCTGTGTGGAGTCTGCATGTCCTCCCTGCGGTTGGTTGGCATTTGAAAGACATGCATAAATGGGCATGCCTTCATTGAAGGGTGGACGTCGAGCTGGCACCTCGGCGTTCATAAAAATCTACTGCCAATCATTAGCGGACCGAAGTTCCGCTGTTACGGCTCCTAACCAGGAAAAGCCGAAAGACAAACCACAACAACAACAGTGAGAATCATTTCTGCTAGTCCCTTGATTTTGTGAAGTGGTCTCCATGTCACTTACTGATGTCTACCAGTGTCTAGTTTCTTAAATTATATATATTTTAGAATCAATACAACAGATATGCATATTATTTTGCATACACACTGCCTTTAAGGCTATAGAATGCAACCTAACAAAAGAAAGCACTTGACAACTTTAAGGGTTTGGAAAACTATATAACTTCTGGATTTCTGATGATTACATAACTTTTAGGGTTCTCAGGACTTTGATCACCTTTCATTTGGAAGATAGCTTTAAGCAATTTCAGTGTTCACATTAAATCTCTTTTTCAGACATTGTACTTTCTGTCTGTAGTTCTCCTTACTTAGCAGTTAACAAAATGCATTCATACATGTTTACTATATGACTTTTCCAGAACTTTAATCACAAGTTTCCAAATTCTTTCTCCATGTCATAAGTGTCTACTAAAGTGATTTTCTATCATTTAAAATCAAATTTTCTGTTAATAATTTCAATTTCTGGATACATTCTTTCTCATTGTCATGTTGGTAATTTCAGCCATCTGAGACAACCCAGCAATTTGCTTCATTGTATGTTATTAGACTACTTCCTTTCATAATTTGACATTTCTTTTAACCTTTAACAAGACAGATGGAAATTTTATCAATTTTTCTTTCATTAACATGTTTTAAGAAAGAAGCCATCTCCTGGGTTACAGCCTTTCTTAATGCATACCCATTATCAATTCATGAATTACTTTGCATTTTCTGCAAAAGCTTACTTTCCTATATTCAAAAAGATGATCGTTTCAAGTGAAATTAATTATTTTATGATTGCACTGTGATATTCATTGCCATTTTTGGGTCACTGCTTGAAGGGATGAAGTCCTAAAACACTCAAGCCCTGTGATGATAAATGTAGAGACCACAATGAATTAAAGTCCTCTCTCCATATACAGTTTAGAGGGGCAGCCAGTATTAGAAGTATTGTATATTAAAGAAATAAAAACTGAATTGAAATGAAAACAATCCTCTCATGCTTTAGCAGGTTTTGGAACAGATACTGTTGCACTGTTTGAGGACCCCCTATGTGATACTGTTTGAAGACCTTCTATGTGAAACTGTAGCATATTCTTGCATCTATGAATATGGATTTATATATGTGTGTGTGTGTGTGTGTGTGTGTGTGTGTGTGTGTGTGTGTGTGTGTGTGTGTGTGTTTTTTAGCATATCCTTTTACCTGTAAATATGATTTTTTCATTTCTGATGTGATCCTATTCACCTGGGCTGTGTCTGCAAATGCTCCATTGAGATCAATCATCAGCGCACTACACTGATAAACAAATATAAATAAATACATAAAAATAAATACACTGAGCTGAAGCATTTCAGCATGCTTAGATGTCTAGACCTGCTGTACCTCAACAAACAATTCCCTCTTCTCTATGCTACAGTGATCTTAGAGTTAATATTTAATTAAGTAACAATGGAGTGAGGTGGTGGTGGGGGGGGGGGGTCAGAAAATGTTTTGCAGTTTGCTCTTATATTCCAAGGATTGCACTTAATTTTTTTTCAGACTTTCTGAATTTGAACTAGAGTGTAAAACTTCTAATAGCATGTCAATGCTCTTCTACAGTAACAGTTCCTAAAAGAAGCAAACAGATTTAGTTTTTACATTTTATTATGTTTTGATCTTGGCATTTCTCTTCAGAACTGTTAAGTCTTACAACACTTGATCCATTTTTGTGCATTGTCAGTGGCCCAAGGAGTCTAATTTTAATGGCATTTCTTTTATTTAAGTAAACTGCAGGGAAAAAGTCAACATTTATAATCATGCCTGATGTCTGTACCAACGTTTTCTTACTGATGCAGCAATATATTTAGTTGTGAAGAATAGCAAAACTATTATGTTTGCAAATTTTATTTTCTGAATTAAAATGTCAATTATGGCTTCTTTTTGAGCACAAATACACAGGAAGAACTTTGTAAATCTGTAGTCACAGTACAGAGTGGTTATTACACTTTGACCACTTGTTATTTGCCATGTACTTATACCTGCTTCCAAATTCCCTCCTGCTCTCTGCTTCCTATTTGGCAAAATCAGACTACACCCCTGCTGTTAGCAAAGAGGGACAAGTAGCATTTTAACAAAGTCTGTATATTATGGATTTTAGTATTTGTTCTTTCTTGTGAGATGACTCATCTGCAGGCTTTGATAAGCAGTTGTCATCTCTTTAAGAATCATTTGAATCACTAATTAATACTTAGAGATGCAAATTTTTTACGTGTATATTTTCATGTAATGAAGCTTTGTTTATATGAAATGATTACTATAACTGTGGGTACAGTGTGTATTGTTCCATTTGTATAATTAAATAAAACAGAAAGTGAAACTTTTGAACCACTTTATAAGTGACTAAGCGAATAATAATGGGTTATTTATATATGCTGTCCTGTTTAATAACCATCAACACAGTCAAAGCATGAACAACCACTTATCTTCTTGGAAATGTTGTCATACAAACTGCGGAGGATGGCACTTAGGGACCATCTCAATGCATATCACTGTAACAAGTATTCAATAATTTAGTGTAATTTTGATACCAGCTGTCTTTTTTCAACACCTGAAATCTAAAACAGTAGTGGCTTAGACACCCATACATGTCAATATGGAGTAGAGCATAAACACTTTCTTATAAATCCGAAATCTTACAGAAGGGCTATTACTGCAGGCAACAACAATATGAAAATGCTGCTGCTAGGTGTTTAGAAGTCATAAAAATTATTCTGCTTACTGTAGCAATGTACAGCTTGGGGACTGTCCTTCCCATTATCAGATGTTGAAGTTCGCTAAATGGATACTATTTAAGTTTTTTTTTTTTTTTTTACCAGCTCCATGGCACAGAAGGATAAAGCTCTGACTATGCCCTCGGTGACCTGTGTTCCACTAGCAGCACAGGTGGTGAAAAAAAAAACTGTGGAAAGGAGAAGGGGAGTTAACAGCTGGCACAGACTCCCCCATCCTGGAAGGGGGAAGGCTGCCTAGGCTTGCTACAATATATTAAAGGATCAAAGCGATATCTGACCTCAGAATGAAAACAAATACCTTGTTTTTGCCATCAGTTAACCAAAATCCTATCGTTGGCTTCTGACATACTTTTTCTGAATGGTAATAGTGTTATGGAAAGGGTTTTTCCTTATGTAAGGGGTAAGGGATGGAGGTTAGGGGAAGGTGCAGGCTTAGCACATGCTAGTTAGAAAGAGAAGAGGGCTTTAAAATAGCCCAGCACACACACAGCACTAAATGGAAGACATTCTCTAGCCCTAACTCTAATTCTAGATTGCAAACAGTAGCACAAACACTCCCATCTCTAATGCTGAAACTTTCAGTATATTCAAATATTTCAGTATTTAATCCCAGTTACACACAATGTAACCACAATTACTCAAACGTCCTCCTTACAACACCTCCCTCCATCACTTAACAGAGTGCTTTGCTCTATTTCCAATGCAGCTCACTCTGTCGACTGTTTGACTGAGTGAACAGCACGTATATCTATATCTGTTTTTATATGTAAACACACACACACACACACACACACACACACACACACACACACACACACACACACACACACACAGACACACACACATTTATACACACATATATATATATATATATATATATATATATATATAGAGAGAGAGAGAGATAGATGTACACACACAAGTGTATTAGTAAATCCTAAATTGGAGAAGCTTCACCTGTCAGCATCTTCAACCTGAAGTTTACTTCACCAAACAAAATCCAACCAATCCAAAAGATAAACAAATGCTTTCTATTTGCAATCAGGTAACACACATACACACACACACACACACACACACACACACACACACACACACACACACACACACACACACACACACACACCAACTTCATCTAAATAATGGTATTTTTATGAAAGGGGTTGTTTTTGTAAGTAACGTGTAGGCAAGGGTTAGGGGCAGAACCAGAGTTAGGATTAGGGTTAGCTTCGGAAACCCCCTTTCCAACTTACTAATGAATGCTAACCCTAACCCTTCCTCTAACTTTATCTCAGATTACTAAATCCCTTTTCATAACTTCACCATTGTTCAGACAAATCTGGCCTGAATGTAGTGGCAGGGGTTTGGTTTTAAAGATCACAGGAGGAAAGATTTTGTTTTGCATCCTCTTTTGCTTTCATTTAATAAAACAAGCACTGAATAGGCTGTGTCTAATGCTTTACATTTTGATGTGGCATATGTGTATGTGTGTGTGTGTGTGTGTGTGTGTGTGTGTGTGTGTGTGTGTGTGTGTGTATGTCCATGAATTTATATGCTTTGTGTCATCATTTTCTTCATAAATTATAATTCATGAGATGGTATTTTATTGTAATTTTATTTTGAATATTTCTATTCTTTCAAATTTCCCTTCAAAGTTTGAAAAACAAAATCAGACAATGACAGAACATTTCTTAGAATAATATTTACATAAGAGGCCTCGTCTTTTCTGTTTCATCCAGTTATGAAAGAATTTTAAGTGGCCATAGATATAAAGACATGAAAAAGGTATAGCTTGATGAAGTATAAAATGTGGAAAAGTTTTCTGAATTGTGTGATAATTGTTACAAACAACATCTCTGTCAGAAAACTTAAATCTTTCACTATTTAGACCCAGAGGAGTAATATGAAAAGAGGTAAACAACAGATACTAAGATGAGGCTTGCCATTATACCTGTGTTCACAGATCGGTATTTCAAGAGATTTTACTAGTTTGGAACTCTGGACACCCTCCATACCTCTCAACCAGGAAATATCAAAAATCTGGATAAGGCCCATGAAAAATAGGTACAAATCTGTACGCTCATTAACATCTAATTTGCATACATAATTATGTAACCCCACCCACTCCAATGGAATTGTGGGATACTAACTTTCAAACGCAAATTGAAGGGCATACAACCAAAATATGGCACCAGAGTCCCCTTGTAGCCATTCCAATGTCCCATTACCTGGCTATTTCGCCCCATTTACCATAAACAGTAATGTGTGCATACTGCTTTACTTCTACAATGATTTGGATTTTATTTTTACAGACATCTGATAAACAAAGCAATACTGTTTCACAATGAAAATAGACTTGGCATTAAAACTTGTCTGCCCTTGAAACTCACATTCATTGAAGCAGCATTAAAGCCCACACCACATCCAAAGAAAATGCATCTGGCCAGTGGTGGATAAAGATTATCTTTGGGCTGTTTTCATATCACTGGCCCCTTGCACACAAAACAAGAAACATACATGTGTTCTTTTTTTTGATACACCTTCCTGACTTTATTAAGTTATATTCCTTGTATAATACAGCACACTTTTTAGATAGAGCTCATTTTTAATTTATTGTTTGAACATTTTTCCAGAACAAAATGCATGAACCAATAATGACAAAACTGCCCAATTCAGAACATTCCCATCATAAAAGTCTACTTCCACACCCAAACTATAAACAGATTGACAGTAGTGTAAGCCATAGGCATCTTGCACAGTTTCTCGCACTTATTTTCAATTTCAGTTTTTTTTGGGGGGGGGGCAAAAGGTCAAAAACCAGGGACACATTTTAAACATTGCTTGTATAATTTTGGAAAGTTGCTAGAATAAAATGTTGTGATACCACCATGTATGTCATTAGCAAGTTGCGAACCCAGAACCCTATGGACTACAGTGAGAACATACCACTATGCTAAATCAGCAGTTTCCTGAAAAATAGGAAGACTGAAACTTAATGGCTATCGTTTAGTGAATTCAGTTCTCACTTCTCAGTTCTCACCATAGCTCTCAACCTCTTAGCACAAAAAACCTGGACAAACAACAAAGCCAATAATGGGGGAATACAAATTTTGCTCTCACTTCTCACCATAGCTTTGAACTCTTAGCAGAAATAATCTGGACAAAACTCTGAAATGGTGGTGGCTAGGGACTTTAGGCTCTTTTCACCCTGTATCAAAGGTACAGGGTTTGAGCCTGAATACCTCTAGCCACCAGGACACTTTCACTGCATGCATTTATGTTTGCCTGTGGCTACAGTAATTATTTTTCAGATGTTTTGCATACACAATCACACATGTTCTCTCCTCTCCATGTGACAGGCTAGAGGAATGAGCTGATCAGTTGCTTTAGGACACACAATTTCTCTCCTTGTCTAGAATAATTACTTTCTACTAAGAAAAACAAAAAAGTACCAAAGCTAACACAGCTGAAGGTAAAACAATAAACTTTAATGCACACAAAAGAGAGTAAGCGCTTTCATGGTGTGCTCTCACCGCTTCATCAGACTGTTCTAAACTAGTAACAAATGCAGTTAAATACCATAATTAATTAGTCAATTAAAGCAGTGATAAAAGCATCAATTATCTAAGAGAAAAATGTCACAACAAGAAAGCAGGAAAATGAAACATATACAAAAGATAAAAAATATATATAAAAAATATGTATAGAAAACAATCCTATACTCAGTGTTTGAGAGGTCTAGCTTTTAAAAAAGGCTTAAGAGAGACAACTTCATTAAGACCTGGTATTTTATCAGCATTAAGAGACAGAATCCATTTTTGCTCTGCAGATTCTGTGCGATTTCTAAGATCTCCCCCTTTTAAACTCTTAGGAATGATCTCTAGCATAAGGAATTTAAAATTATGTTCCTGTCCATGGCACATAATATGCTTAGCAAGGGCATTGGTGTCTTTCTTGTTTCTAATGTCTCTCTGATGTTCCAGCACCCTGTCTTTGAGTTGTCTGTTACTCATGCCTACATAAAAAGCATGGCAGAAAGTGCAGTAACTAAAATAAACAATGTTCTTAGTCCTGCAATCAGCATAAAAGTTTGTGTCTATTTTAAAGTGCATATTAGGGTGCATGTAAGTAGGACTAGAGTGTATAAACTTGCAGGCTGTGCAATTCCTGCATTTAAAAGTACCATGCCTCTCTGACTAAAATCTTGTTAAAAGTAGAAGTATTGTAGCACAGATGCCTTTTCAAGGATCTGTTATTTTTAAAAGAAAAGTGTGGAACAGTATCTATGGCATTGCTTAATTCATCTACAGTATCCAAAATGCCCCAGTTCCTTTTGACAATATCACATATACTACTAACATCAGAAGAGTATGTGAGAGGAAACCTAATCAGTCCTGTCATTTGTTCTGTAGCTATGGCTTCAGTGTTAGGTGCAGCAGTGTAATAAGGCCTGCATTTGCCCCCTCTCTCCTTATACGCATCAGTAATACAACTGTCAGTATCCTTTTCCTTGTAGCCTCTGTCTAGAAAATCCATTTTTAAGGTCTCCAGGGCCTCGGCAAGCTGTTCATCATTATTAGGGAGTCTCATGACCCTGTACACCTGCCCCTTAACAACATTTCGGGTAACATGCCTAGGATGCATGCTATCTCTATAGAGCAGATTATTCTTTCTTGTGGGTTTCCTATAAATACTAGTTACTAAGCTAGTCAAATCAGTTTTGTTCACCTTAACATCAAGAAATTCAATTTCATCAAAAGAATATTTAAAAGTAAATCTTAAAAAATCTGTAGATTGATGCAGGAACTCTATAAACTGCGTGAGACTCCCAACTGACCCCCCTCCACAACAAAAAAATATCGTCAACAAATCTTACATACCATAAGATATGTTCAGAGAAGCCCTCAGCTTGAAATAATATGTCTCTCTCCCATTGTACCAACACAAGATTGGCGTAGCTGTTGGCACAAGCTGTGCCCATTGCCACGCCAACCTTTTGTGCATAAAATTGATCTTCAAACAAAAAGACATTGTTTTCTAAAACCAATTCTAAAAGGGCACAGATTAAATTGATCCTGTCCTCAGTAAAACAATGGTTGACATGCATACATTTCCTGACATTTTCTATACCCCAAGTATTGGGGATCACAGTAAAGAGTGACTCTACATCCATTGTCACTAAAAGATAATCAGCACTCAAATCAGAAGTTGCCATATATAATCTTTGTAAGAAGGTCCTAGTATCTTTTAGGACAGTGTCACAAGTGTCCAACAGAGAATGCAAATTCTTTTCAATGTAAATAGAAAGTGGTTCGGTTACCCAACCTTTCGCAGACACTATCGGGCGCATGGGTGGCAGTGTTACATTTTTATGTACTTTGAGTAAGCCATAAATGATCGGTATAAGTGGTTGCTATACCTCAAAATATTTAAACAACTTATTACCGATCATACCCGTCATAAGCAGATCAAAAATAAGGAAGGAAACCTTCTCGGTCATACCATAAACAGCAGTTTTAGAATTACAGACATAAGTGGTGTCATCACACAACAATTTATGCATTTGTGTTTGATATAAGTCCTTGTCTAACACAACAATTCTGCCACCCTTATCTGCTGGTCTAATCTCTAAGGATTTCAAGTTCTTGAGTTTATTGAGGACTGCATATTCATCATTATTAAGATTAAAGTATCTTTTCTTTCTATTAGATTTGAATTCTCTTCTTATTTGCTTCTCACAAGTCTGAATAAAGGTCTGTATCTTGGCATTGGGTGGTGGGATAAAAGTGCTGGGTTTTCTAAAGGAAGCAGTGTCAGTGTTAACAGTGTCAGGTAGCATCACTTTCAATGTAAGAGCCCTACCAAACAATCTAAGATCAGTTAAGACACTAGTTAGCTCGGCTTCTCTGGCAGGGATGAATGATAAACCTTTGTTTAGCAATGCTAATTGTGCAGCAGTAAGCTGTACAAAGGAAATATTAAAAACTAAACTGTTTACCTCCTTTTTCATTGGCCTGTTAGGTTCACATTCATTTCTGTACTTGGGAGGCAATAGAGTCTGCCCTTCCTCCCTCGATTCTGTGACCTGTCCCTGATAGGAAAAGGGCTCTGCAGTTGAAAAGAAGTGATAGCCCTAGGTCTGGCTCCAGTGTTAACATTAGTAGTGGAGTCACCATTATGGTCAGAATGGGACTTCCTTTTTTTATGAAGATGTATCAGGGTCGCTACCTCAGCGGTACTATGGTGGTGTGATGACTCAGCTCCGCTTCCGGTCGACTCAGCCAGTTCTGTGGAGTTGGCATTTGCGGCTCCTCCCATTAAAGACACAGGCTGTACCGATCTATTTTTATTCTCATCATACCTTTTACACAATAATTACTTTCTGTCTACCTCTGACATTTGTAATGTAGTGAATAGATATTATGGTCACAATGTGGCGTCAAACACACTTTGCTTCTGCATATGGCACAGGTTCCTCATAAGCAGAGTATGAATATGTGTGATTGTGCAGCACTAATATGTATAATTTTGCATTATAGTTAGAGATAGCACTTCAGGCATTAGCAATGCAGGCATTTAACACTTCAAGCATTTAGTCTTATAGTAACAGTTGTACATTATTAAGCTATGTAACTGCAGAAATTTAGTTTGATAATAGCAGTACTAAAGCTGCGCTTGCATCAAGTTTAAGTTTCATAATAAAGAGAAAGGGGAATTGATCACAGGGTTTATTTTTATAAGGTCAGTTGTTAGCAATATGCAAAAACAGCAGCAATTCCACTGCTGTTTACTGTTTCTTTCCTGCAGCTTATGTCAGAAAATGTGCAGTATGTCAGACTGTTCCTTTCCTAGCAGCTTTGTGCATGGTGAAGTAAATAAGAGCATTATTTGTAGCAGTTAGTATGTGACAAAAATGTGCATTATCAAAACAAATCAACAAATATTATGTATACATACAATTACTGGATTAAACTGAAGTTATTAATAGAAAATATTAATCTGTGTTCTTTGATTAATTTATGTTTTTTTTTGAAAAGGGCAGTGAACATTAGTTGGCAGACTCTTTTGCACACATGAACAGCTTGCATACGTGAACAGCTACAAATTCACTTGCATACTTTTAATTTCTTGCCAGTTTAAACACAGATTAGACTGCGATGTTTCATTTATACCTCTCAACTTTAAAGCAGAAGAAATGTTTCCTTACTTGTAGTTCCCGAGAGAGCTGCCATCCGCTTGTAATCCTTTGCCATTAATACGGTCGTTCGTTTCTGCTCGCTACTGAAACTGCTGCCTTTCCTTACTTGTAGTCCCTGAGGGCTGCCACTGCCATTCTGCTGTGCTTCGGCCATTCATTTCTGCTTGCTGCCCAAATTGAAACTGCTGCCATTTCCGCTCGCAGCATTTGCAACCAGCCTGGAAATGATGACGTGAGCTCCTTGAGCTCAACTCCGACTGGCTGGTAGTGCTGGCGGAGCTGACATCATCGTGCACGTGATGACATCAGCTCCGGCAGTGCGAATTTGAAAAAAATAAAGCAAAAAATCAGAAATGAAGGGGTGCCACTCGGGAATCGTGGCTCCCCTTAATTTGGACCCCAAAATTCGGTAAAAACCGAGTAATTTGGTATGGTTGGGAGGTATGACACCCTCTTACACTTTTTCCTTATGCACATAATGAAACAAGAGACTCCTTACACAAGGGAGAGCTTTGGGTATACTGACTAGATTTCAGTGTTTGTCTTTAGAGCACTACTGTGAGCCCAAATGTCCCAAACCTGTGTGTGTGTGTGTGTGTGTGTGTGTGTGTGTGTGTGTGTGTGTGTGTGTGTGTGTGTGTGTGTGTGTGTGTGTGTGTGTGTGTGTGTGTGTGTGTGTGCGCGTGTGTGTGTGTGCGCGTGTGTGTGTAAGGCCTCTTACTTCCAAGTCATAAGTTCAAAAGTAACAATACTTACTGTGCAGGGGCAAAACTATCCCCCACTGGAAACACAGTTAAAATGTAGGTTTAGTGTCATTCTAGCATGCTGGATGACAGTAGTGCCTTTTGCACCTGTCCACATTTAAACTCTGTATTAGAGTGATGTCTCATAGCTTTGCAAATGGTAGTACCACAGTGCTTGGCAGACACTGATTAGTTACAGTGATGCGTAATAGGGCAATTGCCTTGCTCTCACTGACAGACCCTTGCATGTGCTTTTGTGTTTTGGTACAGAAGAAACGGAGGCAGCATTATATCAGACTTGATTATTCACTAAAAGATATTTCAGAATTATCATCTCCAGGGTAACTGTGAGTGTGGTTACAACTTACTTCCTTTCTTTTCCTGATTAAACTTAATTCACAATCTGCCTAAACACACTTTGTGTGACAGAGTACCCACCCATGATGCCAGATGGCCAAGATTACTAAGTTTTACTGACCAGAAATATGAAAACTATCCAAAGGCATTCAGTAAAATTGTAGGAGTTTGCAGTACTGGGGAGAATTTCTCCCAGTCTGCTTCCAATCCTGCAGATACATCACTCAAGAATAAAAGCAATATTGCTGCACTTTATATATATGTACTTATTACATTTATACATTCACACCACACTTAGTATCACAACTTTAAGAAGAGTCATCTGGGTTAAAATACCAGTTTAGTTTATTTCAGCAAATACTGTGTCAAGAAGTCTGCTGTCTGCTACATATTTCCTCAGATATATTTTATTAAACTTTAGCATTCTGCTTCACTATAGACGAGTGATGTGCCTCTGTGTGATTTACAAGGAAACACCACATCTCCTTCAGTTGACATGCAAAATACTGTCAGCTTGCCCACAGCTCCACCGTAACATATCAGTTAAACAAAAAATTATATATTATTATTATTATTATTGATAATGTTCAATATATGTTATTTACAAATACAGGGACCATGGATATGCCCAAAACCTGAAATAAATAAATAAACAAACAAACAATTTTCCAAACCAATAATCAAAGAGGAATTACAGAAAGCAGGTCGTAACTCAGGTCCGTACCACAAAATATACATAAAATACTTTTTTGAGACACTTTTCTAAATTAAGCATATATGAATGTGTAAAAACTATAAGTTCCAATTGTCTGGCGTGTTTTAACGACTACAATGACTCCATTCTACTAATATTACCATTTCCAACTATCTTTTATTTACACTTTGTCTTCTTTTATCTTTTGTTTTAACTGTTCCCCTATTCCATCTTTCTACATTTTTTATACCTTTAGAAAATGGAGATTCTTGCAGTCTTACTCTCCATGTAGGTATTATTTTAGGAACTACAAATATTTGAAGACTGGTACCCCAAAATGTTGTTTTTCTAGTGTGTATTGGAGTTTATTCTTATGTTTATTATTGTCGAGATTATACATCTTTTCCTAATTTATGGATATTAACGCTAGCATACAAATGTGATCTAACTGCTTCTAGTACATTATAGGTATTTCTTAGTAATATAGAATAGCAAATTTCTTTATATTGACATCTATTGCTGGAAACACAATTTAATTAACAAAAGGAACAGAGAATTAATTAATATCTACATATGTTCATACATACTACTACAAATAAAAATTTACATCCTTCAATTGTTCACAAATACATTACTAGAAAGACAGACTTTAATAGTTTTATTTCATATGCAAACATATAATTAATAAAAAGGAATTCTTAAACTTATTGCTCTTATTCAAATTATCTATAACAATCGGTTTATGCAGATCTCTAGTTTTGAAGAAACTAAAAAAACTATATAGTATCATCCTATGTTATTAATTATTGAAATCTAATACTAGTTAACATGTTTAATAGTTTTATAAATATATAATCTAAGAAAAGTTTATTTCTATACATAGTAGTGATAATTTTACTTATAAGCCATATTTTTACTTATGAAACAATTTATATTTAGGCAGATCCTGACTGAAAGTTTCTGCTAGTTAGAATGTTAATTTGAGTGATTGATGTCATTCAAATTAGTAGTTTATAACTCCAGGTGGGTTATGGATTTTTTTTTTTGTTAAAAGATTTTGTTACAATTCTTCGACAATGATGTTTCTGATGCTCACTAAAATTTGCATATCTGGAAACTATTTAAACATATCTTTTTTTAAAATCTCTTCTTTATATTTCATGTACAATAAACAGTTGTATTACTTACATTTATCTATTATCTTCTTATAGACAGAGAATTAACAAAAGCTACAGTCAACATGCATTATTGTCCAAACAAATTACATCATGACTTCATTACATTGTATTTCACTTAACATTAATGGTCTAAATAATCCTAATAAGAGAAGATTATCAAATAAATATCTCAAATTACATAATTCTCAATTAATATTTCTTCAGGAAACCCATTTGATAGCTAATGACATTTCCACATTAGACTCTAAATCTTTTTCAATCCTGGTTAGCTCTGAACATTCCCCCACAAAAAAGAGGTGTTGCTATACTATGGAATAATAAATTACCTCTGCCTAAAATAATAGGCACATACAAGGATAACAAAGGTATGGTAGCCTCAATTATTATAGAGTTTAACAGCACAATATTTACTTTATCCAATATATACTGGATTCCTGGCACTGGATTTAATTCACCAAAGCAACATATAGATCATATTATACACTTTTCGAAAGGCAATATCATATTAGCTGGTGACTTTAATTGTTTTTTGATAGCAGAGATTCTACCTCTAATGGTAAAAGAAGGATCTCATTTATGGCCAGAATACTGAAAGAATTTTCTAACTCCTTTTTGTTAAAGGACATTAACACGTATGCAGACTCTAAATCAATTTTCTATACATTCTGTTCACATAGACATGGCTCATACTCAAGAATAGACAGAGTTTTTATTTCTAATAATTTAGCAGATTCTTTAATTAACGCAAAAGTGATTACATGTCCCCTTTTTGATCATAATTCTATAACATTTGATATATATATATATATATATGGTTCCCATTCAGAAGCCTGAAACATCATAAGCCTGAAAATCAAAATCCTGAAACCAAAAGCCTGAAAATTCAGAATCCTGAAAACTCAAAATCCTGAAAGCCCAAAATCCTGAAAGACCAAAATCCTGAAACTCAAAATCCTGAAAACACAAATAATGCTAATATGTCACTATAAAGACACTAATATCTACCAACTGACCCTGACCCTAACCCTAACCCTAAGGTCCGTCACTATCGCACACTCACCTGACCCGCGCCCTAACCCTAACTCACTTAAACCGCCCCTAACCCCAATATTTGTCACTATTGCATACATGCCTAACCTGCGCCCTAACCCTAACTCACTTAAACTGCCCCTAACCCTAAAATAAAACCAACCGCACACTTACCTGACCCCAATGCCTGACCTAACACCACAGGGCTAACAATAGCAAAGCCACAATGACATCAGTATGTCTATTTTGTGTTTTCAGGATTTTGAGTTTCAGGATTTTGGTCTTTCAGGATTTTGGGCTTTCAGGATTTTGAGTTTTCAGGATTCTGAATTTTCAGGCTTTTGGTTTCAGGATTTTGATTTTCAGGCTTATGATGTTTCAGGCTTCTGAATGGGAACCATATATATATATATATATATATTCATTCAAATTCTAATGTTCAGATAAAAAGGATCCCAGCATATATCACTAAATTAAATTATTTTAATACCTTAATTTCTGCAGAAGTTTATAACTTTATAGAACTTAGTGCCATTAACAATACCTCTGAAACCTTCATTTGGGATGCAATGAGGGCCTATTTATATGGCAGAATAATTGGTACAAAAAGAAAAGGATTTCATGGGATAAAGAACTACAGGAGATACAATCTAAAAGTGATGCATTGAATCTTGACCTTTCAAAAAAACAAAGAGAGAAAACTAAAATAAAAGAAATAAATTCTTTAGATAAGAAGCATCTTGAGATATTAAACCATAAAACTACGATTAGTTTAGAGAAATTTAAATTTATTAATTTCTCAATAAATGCTAGATCTATGAATATTCTAGCCAATAAAAGCAAAAGATTGAATAAATTCAATCACATTAATGAACTATTCACCCCCCAAAAAATGGTCTCTGGTTTACATAATATATTAAATGAATTTAGATATTTTCTTTTTTCAAACTAAATCAATCTTCTGAGTTAATAAACCCCAAAAAAGATATTCAGGCATTTATTAACAAAAATTCTAAAAAAAACTAACAGAAGAGCAAGTTAAATTATTAGATCGGCAAATTACTTTTAAAGATATTCATGAGCAAATTAATAAGCTTAAACAAAATAAAGCCCCAGGTAATGATGGCATTATTCCAGAAATATACAAAAGTTTACCTATTAAAGCACTAACATTGTTACACTCTGTTTTCAATATAGTACAAAATAAAAATACCATCCCACCATCGTGGAAATATACCTTTATTACTTCTATTCTAAAGCCTGACAGAGATCCTACTAAGTGTAATTCGTATAGACCCATCTCTTTATTAAACACGGACTATAAAATGTTTATGTCTATATATGCAAATAGGCTTAAAAATATTCTTCCTAATTTAGTGGAAGTGGACCAAACAGGTTTTATAATAAATAGAACTTCTTATGACAACATTAAAAGAATAATAACCTTAATTGAACCACTAAAAAAATTAAAAAACAACCTAACTATACTTAGTTTAGATATAAATTGCACTTCTGACACAATTAATTGGGAATACTTATTTATTCTTTTAGAGGAACTCAACTTTTCAAAAAAATTTATAAATCTTATTACTCAATTATACAATGGTTGTCAAGCATATATCAAAATCGGCTCTAATATTTCCCAGTTCATATATATTATAAAAGGTACTAAACAAGGCTGTCTATTATCTCCGCTTTTATTTACTTTAATTATGAAACCTTGGGCAAACATGATACAGGACAATAGTAACATTAAAGGCTATGACGTGGGCTTTAATGAAACATCAAATATTCAATTGTTTGCAGAGGATATATTGATTACAATGGATGGCAAGAATCCATCCTTACAAGAATTATTCAATGACATGGATTATTTTCAAAAAACTCAGGTCTTAAATTCAATCATAATAAAACACAAATCCTTTTAATTGGTCCAAAAATACAATCTACAGGATAATTTAATATATATATATATATATATAGCACAATCCCAACAAATAACATATTTAGGTATAATTATTGCTAACAACATAAAAAAATACTCTAAAATTGAACTTCAATAAAAGTATGATAGATAATTTAATAAATAAATGGTCTAAAATAAGATTCTTGATGGAAGAGAAATTATCAGTTATAAAGATGGTATTACTTCCTAAAATATTATATATAATTCAGTCTATATCTATACCCCCTTCATATTCAATAATTAAAAAGTTTAATACAATGATTAAAAAAATCCTTTGGCATCCAATTAAACCTAGAATTGCATTATCGTACCATATGTATAGTTGGGAAAATGGAGGTATTGCACTACTTAACCTAGAAATGTATTCACTCTCTTCAGTAATTAAAACAATCTCTTACCTCATAAATGGGAGATATTCAGCAAAATGGAAAGAGAATATTCTAATTTTATCTCAACATCTAAAAAGTAATAACAATACCTATATGCTAAATTTAGTAAATAACTCATTTATCTGGAGACTGAAATAATTTTTTTCCAACCATCACACCCAGACATTCAAATCTAATTATATAACCCTAACCTTAAAATCCTTTAAAAAATGTTATCCTTAGATTCAAAACATATCAAAGTTGGATGTTCCTTATTTACCCCAAGCCTATACACAAGGGATCATTTTCACTACAGATTACTGTAAAATGTCACTATTCAAACAAAAACATCTGATATCTTGGCATCAAATGTTGAATAGTTGTTGTTGTTGTTGTATCTTTCGGCTTTTCCCAGTTAGGGGTCGCCACAGTGGAACTCCGGTCCACTAATGATTGGCAGTAGATTTTTACGTACCGAGTTGCCAGCCCTGACGTACAACCTTCAACAAAGGTACGTCCACTCACACATGTCTCCACACAGAAGACACTTTAGCTGAGAATCGAACAGGACAATGTCTTACTGTGAGGCGACAATGCTACAATGAGCTAAAATCAATTAATACTCTTATAGAAGAGAATAACCTCGATTCAGCACTAAGGCTAGATTTACAAGAAGCAAGAAAATATATCAGAGATAAATGATCTGATCCCCACTTCATCTAAGAGTTCAATTCCTAAGCTTATACAGTATTTGATCGTTTCTACTCAGCAGAACAATTCAATTAAAATTACTCTATCACACATATATAGAGCAATAAAGTCAGATTTGGATATATACACAGAAAATTATTGGAATTTTTTCTCTGTCACCAATAATTGTAATCCTACAGAAAAAGATAAATTAAACATTCTTCTGTCAGCTGGTAAAACTACTTCATCACTCAAATGAAGAATATTTACCTGGAGATTTTTAAATAGATCATTTCTCACTCCATGCAACATTTATAAGATAACTAAAGAGACTGCACTGTGTTGGAGGTGTAAGAAAGTAGAAAATACAGACTGGACACATATATTTTAAGATTGCTTATCCTTAAAGAAATTTTGGGAAGATATTAATAAATTCCTACAAGCAATCTTTACTGATAACTTTTCAATCACTAAATCACTAGTTTTATTCAACACTCCAATTCCAAATTGTGTAAAATTGAGTAAATATCTACTTCTTTGGTCTGTTCTATCCATTGCCAGGAAAGAAACTACAAAAAATTGGAAATCTTCACACATTCCCTCTTTTAAAAATGTTAAAGATCTTCTCAATATATAGTCAATGGAAGAGTATAAATGAATTATTAGAAAAATAATATGTTGAATGTAAAAATCTGTTCAACTCTTTTATAATAGTTAATTTCAGCAATGATTTTAATAAAGGTTATTTAAAAAAAAAACTTTTATAAAGCATTCTTTGGGAGGGGGGAGGGATCGGACATAACATTGGAATTAAAGGAACTGCAAGGGCAGTTAAGACATGATGCACATAAACTTCCGGTCTTAATGATTCATTATCTGATGTTAGTGTTTTAAATGTTAAGGGTGGCCACGGTGGTGCAACGGTTAGCATTGCTGCCTCACAGCAAGAGGTTCTCTGGTTCTGTCCTTGGCTGGGGTGCCTTCTGTGTAGAGTCTGCATGTCCTCCCTGTGGTCGTTTGGGTTTCCTCCGGGTGCTCCAGTTTCCTCCCACATCCCAAAGACATGCTATATGTGGATTAGACACTCTAAATTGGCCCTAGGTGTGAGTGCATGCATGTGTGTGCCTTCTGTTGAAGGTTGGGTCCCGGGCTGGCAACTCGACACTGTAAAACTCCACTGCCAATCATATGCGGACAGGTGATCCACTGTGGTGAATCCTAACCGGGAAAAGCTGAAAGAAGAAGAAGAGTGTTTTAAAAGTTAGGGCTAACAGGATATGAATGATGATAAAAATATATTTAAGTGAAGTGAATTACATTATATTATATATTAGTCATATGTTCTAACATGTTTTTTAAGAATATTTTGAAAGCAAGTTTTATAGTGTCATTTCATATTTTTTTATTTTCTCATTTTATTTTGTAAAATTTGACAGGGTTATTACCATCAACATGCTGGCAGGTTACTAGCAATTTTTGCATTATTTATTCTTTATTTTTTATTTTGATAAATGTTTGTAAATATTGGTCCATTAGATGAATTGGTTTATTACCATTTTATTTTCACCTTGATTATCATATTCTTATGTTATGGTCTCAACATAGCAATGAATTATTAGATGGCTGCTGATTGGTAGAGGTTCCTTTAAGATGCGGCTTGAAAGAGATTAGTTTAATTCTGATGAAGTCCCTGATCTATAAGGGATGAACACGCTTAGATTTTTTTTATCAGCTTTATAATAAATTCTCTTTATTTCCTACATTTGGATATGAGAATGTGTTTTACTAGGTTTACATTTTTTTGAAAACAGATGTGTAGAATCTGCTGGAGCATTTACTTTTCATGTTGGTGATATATGGTATGGACCTGGGTTGTGAGCTGTTAACTATATTTCCTCTTTGATTACTGGTTACTGATTACTGTTTGTTGTTTTTTAGCCACCTTTATTAAGTCATCATTCTGTGTCCCCTGCTCCCATACCCCCAATTTTAATATTTATATTCATCCTCTGGAAAAAAGGCAAATAGGGAGAATAGAAAAAAAAGCCAAAAAAAACAAATAATTTTTCTGTGTAGCATGACACTGGAATTTGATTACAAAACAAACATATGGCAATACCAGCATCATGAGCACTTCAATTAAACTTTTATAAGTGTTAGCAGAGTTTAATGTTCCTTTTGTGTTACTGGGATGGGGCTAACTTCATTTGATTCTCCTGGTTAATATGCTGGATACAGGCACAAATCAAAATGACAAGGTAGACAGGGAGATAGCTAGGTGAAAAGCAGAGAGGCGAGCTGTGAACAAGGTACGTGCAGGCATAAAATTAGAACATTTAATGATTTATCTGAAGCTGATGAGCAGGATGGATATATGATATGGTGATACTACTAAGCCAAAGTGTTTAAGCAACCTGCCATTAGACTAAGCTTAGAAAAGGCACCAGAATGAAAAGAATAGGGCACTGTTCAAACTTTTTTTCTGCTGTAACATTTTAGATGACAATATGTTTTTCTATATATATCTTGCTTCTGTGTTTAAAATACTCCTGGTTTACAGTCATAATACTGGAAATCTATTTTAGTTTATGCAGCTATTATATTTGAATTATATACAAGTGTTAAGTCACTAATTGATGAATAAAACTATATTTATATAAGGAATGCATTAGGATCACATGAAATCCGCTGACTGTGCATCTAGTCAGTGACAATTGGCTATGCTAGCCTTTGTATGCTGTTCTAACAACTTAATAAAGTTTCTTTGATACTGTTAATAGACAGACTTTATGGGAAGCTGGTTTAGTATTCTATTGACTCTATGTGCTGCAATCCTAAAGGGGCAATGCAAGAATAACTAGATAACAGTCAAGGTATACTTAACCTATTAGTTTTCAAAGCAACATTTTCTTATTTCTACCCACCACTCCCCTTCTTTACATCTGTATTACTTCTTCCAAAATCCTTTATATCATTGCCTTCTTAATTGTGTGAGATCTGTTTTGGACCTAATAATTATTCTCATCAAGGGAGCACATCGGCATGTCATTATCTCTCTGATCATGTTTAGCTCACACATCATTCAAGTAATAACATTCTGGTCCATCACTCTACTGCTGATATCAAACATTTCACCTAGTCAACAGATCAGGAAAAAAAAAAAAAACAGGATAATAATATCTGATATACTGCTCTATTTACAACATATATTTCCAAAGACCATAAACAGTAAATTCCTTTCAGCATCGTGCTTCCCATCTGATCTTGATAATTATGGCAAACCAAAAGCAAATGACATCCATCTATCTTCATTAATCTTTTCACTCACATAATTTTCTCCCATCAACATTAGAGAAAATAGTAGACTCAATCCTTATCGAGGTCACGAGATCCTTGGTCTTCATTCTTGTTAAAAAATTAGTAACTCCTCCATTTGTTAACTAAATATATTACATTATTAACTCCTGTCTGTCTTATTTTTCCTTTCTTCTAATATTTATATCACAGAATGAACCAATGCCCATGGCAGTATCATGCTCAGTGACAACACCCCATTGGCAATGCTTCAAATACTGATTTTTACTCCACATAATATTAAGCCTCTATAGCTTAATATTAAGTTAAACTTGTATACATTTTTGACCCAAGAATTAATTACAACTGCTTTGTCCCAATAATACATGCATAGCTACCATTGCATTAGAAGGTTCCCAACATTTAATATTTCAGTCACACCATTATAATCATTTCAACAGAAATCTTTTTGTTTGAAGCTAAAGCTTCCAAACTTTGAAGACACTAAGTGCATAGTATTGCCCTTATCATGTTAGAACAGTATGACACATAACTTGATTCATGACATAGGGACTGTAGTAGATGGCATCCATGCAACATCTAAACTATGTTAACATCTTTTCTGCTATACAATGTTAAGCTAAACCTAAGGTTTAAATGAAGTACTACGGCTCCTACTCCAGTACTATCCAGGTGAAGCAGATATTGCAGTAGCAGCTTCTATGGCTTTTGTACATTTAACATTGTATTACTGCATACTCAGTTGTGAAAATTCTGACTAAAACAGATTTAGAGAACTACTGATTATATATTTTCCATATTTTAGCAAAGTAGTATAACAAACTGGAAATTTAGTTTCATGGTAATTTCATTAGTTCTCAAAAAAATTTTTTTTGCAGCATTATAATCTTCAAGGCTATTTCCATGCACTATCGTAAAATGGAATTAGACAATCCCCATTTGCAGATCTCTTTTTCTATTTTCCATCAAAACAACTACTTTATAATACCAACGATGTTTATCAGACCTAACTGTCATAACAACTTTTGGGCATCCAAGGGTACTCCCACTACTTATTAAAGATGTATACGATATGAAAAACGGCCCCCCTTTCAATTATTGTTCACTTCCATTCCAATCATTATGCTAGACAACTCATGTTCTTATTTTATTGACATCTTTAACTCACATCTTGCCAGACATAAATGACATTTTAACCATGATCAGGCTTTTACATTTGGTTTACATAATAATACTTAAGCATATTTCAGATCACTACAATTCATAATCAGACAGTGATATAAAACTGTTTTATACCACATTTGCCCAGCAACATTACACAAAAACACTGTCCATTTTCTTTTTGAGTCCTGTTCTTTGTTCAGTCCGTGTTCACTTCCACTGATCGTTGAGAGTCCCCTAGATTTGCAGTCACTATGCATTCAGTTTCCATTATTTCACAAAATTGTTACATTGTAAATTTCTTTAAATTAACCATTGTTTATTCAGCATTTGTCAGTGGCCCTTCCACAGACAGCACTTCTAAAACTGCTGGGAAGGTCAAACTATGTTTTAGTTTATGTCACTCACTCTCTTTGATATCGTCTATGAAGTCTGGTCTCTGTTGAAAGTTTGCACCTGAATTGTCATGGTCCACATGCACTATCTGACCCACTACAGTAAATATTCTCAGCAAGTGCCATAATTGCAATCTGCTCTTTTACATATGTAATCACAAATTACAACAAAATAACTCTAGCCATTCTCTATGATCTATCTATTGCACTCAGTAGCAAGTGACACACTTTCTTTACTTCCCAATGATAATTTTGTGAAACCTGTTCCCACAACCCACAACTAAACGTATGTAACTTCAAATTACACCAAACCAGCCAAATCAGTTCCTAGCATGCTACAGGTCACCTTCCATGTCCTCAGAGGAAAATAAAAAGATTTCTAAGTGAACTTACTGAAGGACCCATACATAAAAATCACTTTCTTGGTGAGCGGCTTCAACAATACATTGACTAACTTGAAGCACCTTAAACCACAAAATTTCAAGACACCCAAAGATTTCTAGACTGAGTAAATGGTAACTTTCATGTTCAGATAGTTAGGGCTAATCATAAATTATTCTTTAGCCATATCAAATGATTAAGAAATACCCCATCAAAGTTCAGAATTCATTCCTAATTGTGTTACCCAGTTTAACCCTGACAATGCTGTTATTTTATTTGCAGATTAAGTCAATGCCAACTTCACATCAGGAGCAGTCATTGGAATTCCACGCAAGCAGTCATTGGAGTTCTACAAATTAGATATTCCCTTACTCCACCAATGTTATTTTGGATAATGTATTAACTACATGTCCTCTTTGAAATCTTTTGAATCTGTTCAGTTTAAACATAGCTAAAGGGTAAGTCCCTGAAGGGTGGAAAATTGTTATTGTTATGTCACTCCATACAACTGTCCCCAACCGACTTCGTAGAAACTATAAACCTATAAGAATAACTGGCAAACCATGGAAGCTATTATATTTGATTTACTCATATAAAAAACTATTATTGCTCTAGACCTGGAGGAGATTGACTTAGTTTAGTAAACCTTTTTTTTGAGAAATTTTCTGAAGTTGTAGGTACCATATAGCATACCATAATCTAGCAGAGCCCTTTGCACAATTCCCCATGCTAGAATTGTAAAACTCATAAAGGCCTTAACATAGGCCCTTATACTGTAAGATGGGTAGCAAATTGGCTGACAGAACCCATATAGTTAAAGTAGCAGGTACAACCACAGAAAGGAAAAAGGTAATTGACATTCCAAAATGCTCAGTAATGGAACACCTGCTTCTCAGATCCCCAAACCACTAACCAAGACATGTTTCACTAAATATTCTGTCATCATCTGAGCTTATGTTGTTACAGCAAGGGTTTGGACCATAAACATCAGTAGGTTTACTAGAAATAGGTTTAAATTAAATGCAAACAAGTGTAGCACTGTCACCAATGATAAAAAAGAATACTCCAGATTAAAATGGTCATAAGAGGTTTTGGTACCTTTGTAGAGAATCCCTTATCATTTGACCATCAACGTATCAACAGTAGTCAGTAAAACCTATTATTTAGCCAATTAATAACTAAAGCTATTTCATCCATGCTAAAAGAAATAAACATTTTCTTATACTCTGCATGATTAGACCAGTTATGGAATATAATGCCCCTTTACTAAATATCTGCCAAAACTCATAATGCAGCTAGAATGACCCCAGACATTCCTGGTAAAAAAGATCACCAGACAAAAGACCTTCTGTTATCAGAAGAGACCTGAAGCTCTATCCCTATACACTATCTCTAATAGAGTCTTGCAAGATGGTTTGGATTGAACATTCTGTCCTGCTAAGGGCTCAAACCTCCTTGATTTTGTACACCTACAGAAGAAAAATGGCTTCACAAGCAACCAAACTTAAGACATGAATCTCCATCAAAAACATATATATAATCATTTTGGGCATGTAGATTTATTGCATGTGCAAAAATCAACAAAAGGTGTTGAGGATGGATGGACAGATAGACAGAAGGATCTCTTGAAAATGATTACTATTACATATAAAAGACAAGTAATAACATTGACTACTTTAAGGCAAACTTTGAAAATTGGATTGGTGCCTGTAAATTCATTCCAGGCATAACTTATTTTGCTTTCTTTGGAGATAAGAAGTATCCTGTCAGGGTGAGACTTGGCTAGATAATTATAGATCATAAATTGACCCTGCTTTGCAAACTCTAGGAATCTAATTTGTGAACATAATCTCTGGAAGTCAATCAGTCCCATCAAATATGAAAAACACTACCTGTTTTACAACTTTCAAAAGACGTGTAAGAGCATACCTTTTAGCCTGACTACCTGCCCCTGTTTTAGACTACACCTAATCCATCCTAAATCTATAAATGAATAAAGCTCATCACAGAACATTAGCAATGGCTTTTATTAATTGTCTGCCCATTGACACATTCATATTTCATGCACCTCAGCTTACTTCCTATGCATTACATCAGCACTTAGGTTCATAGGTATATAATAGGCTAATGACCACTGGGGCCTTTACAAGACTAGCCATGCAACTCAAATGTGTTCTATGGGTTATTTTGCCTTCGAGGTTGTTTTAACGGGTGTATTTTAGTAAGTGCATAACCAAACTGCTGCAACTGCCCATCTAGGACTTAAGAGACAGACCAGGGGTGAATTTCTGATTTCCAATCCACTGATCATGTTTGACTAGGGTTAAGGAATGGTTCTGCTTCAAATGGATGGGAAACCTATTCCAGATAATGGGAATTTTCTGAGATATATATCCGTCCGTCCAACATGTCCTATTTAAGTTAGAAGCAAAGTTTAAATCCTAGAGCTAGTAGTTCTGGTGCTGTTTGGCTTCTGGATATGCAAAAGGTCCATCAGAGTGGGATCTAAGGATGCCTTGTATGTCAGGAATAAATCACCTCCCAGCAGTCTGTAGCAAAAAGATAATAGGGGCAGAGCTTTAAGATAATCTGCATAGGGCATTCTGTTTATGCCCTGTATTGATTTTTGTAAGAAACCTCCTTGGACAATCTATTGCGTGTGCTTGGTCAGGTGCATACCAAAGGGAGTGTTATACTTGATGGGTTTTATGATGGCTGAGTATAGTGGTGCAATGATTTCTCTGAACATTAATGCCAAGCCCTTACTTATAAGTTGAGAAAAACACAAAAGGGTACTATTATGCATTTCCTGTCATCAGGTTCTAAGCTGTGACTCTGGCACCAGTTATTTGTCTGTGTTAGACCATCCTGTAAAATGTTAGTATTCTTGGATGGGGTTCTCCCATTCTCTCAGCTTGCAAACATCTGCAAACTTGGTAAGCCAGAGGCTCTTGACATTGGCGATGACCTCAAAGAAATAGATGCCAAAGAGGAATGGACCCAGCATAGAGCACTAGTAGATTCCACTGGTGACTGGCCTCAACGTGGAGGTGGTCTCTCCAGTCCTAACCTCCTAGATCCTATCTATGAGCCAGCTGGCTACCCAGTGGATTACATTAGGGCTTAAGCCTAATTACATGTGATTTATATCCTCCTGGGTCCTATTTATGAGGCAGCTGGCTAGCCAGTGCATTACGTTACAGTTTAAGCCTAATTCCATGCAATTTACATCCTCCTGGGTTTTATCTGTGAGATAGCTGCCCATGCAGTGGTTTACATTAGGGTTTAAGCCTAATTCCATGTAATTTACATCCTCCTGGGTTCTATCTGTGAGATAGCTGGCTATCCACTGGGTTACATTAGGGTTTAAGCCTAATTCCATGTAATTTACATCCTCCTGGGTTCTATCTGTGAGATAGCTGGCTATGCAGTGGGTTTAAGCCTAATTCCATTGGATTTACATCCTCCTAGGTTCTATCTGTGAGCCAGCTGGCTATGCAGTGGGCTACATTAGGGTTTAAGCCTAATTCCATGTGGTTTACTTCCTCATGGGTTCTATCTGTGAGCCAGCTGGCAGTGGGTTACATTAGGGTTAAGCCTAATTCCATATGATTTACACCACTGCAGTCTATTCTTATATTTTATCCTAGAATAACCATTTAGCTGCACTTCTTGTAGACTGTAATTTCAGTTTCTTTGATCTATCTCAGGTAAAATCATTAATGTTTTGAGGTACACACACCTATAATGCAATGGTACTCATCTCTCAGTTATAATTGTGCATATCTGTGCAAGAGTATATTTTATTGTTGTTCACTTTTTTGCATATTAGAAAATAAAGGCACAGTTGAAACTCTGTCCTTTTTGTTCAGTCCACTTATCTAATGAAGTAAATACAAAAATATCTGATCTCCTGACAACACAAATAATAGGGCAGTTATAGCATTAACATCCTCTTCATATTTGCTGTGACTCTATACACCATTTTTCTGATAAGGATTAACTTTCTTGAGTTATTCAACTGAATATATCCAAAGTTTTAAATTTGCAGAAAAATCAGCAGTTTCTAAAATGTCTCTCAAAGCTGCTGTGGTCTGATGTTTGCGAAATAATGAAAAGACAGCAGAATCTAAGTATGGTGTCAGGTTTGTAAAGGTAAAATTTGAGGATGCATTTATCTTCTGCAGGCAGTATGGTGGACTCAAATGATACCCTTCTAAATTACCTGGTAGGCTCAAACCCACTGAGATAATTCATGATTGCTAACAAAAATTACTAATTGATTCATCAGTAAGTGACTTAAGCATAGTCAAATAGGTAGAATAATGGGCAAAATCAGTGATCCAGTAAGGCCACCTATGTTACTGAGTCTGTCCTTCTATGGTCCTGTCCAGCAATGGTATCTCTCTTGCGTCTCCTCATGGTTTACTCATGTAATCTTTTCAGAACTGATCGATCATGCCTGCACTGGGTGGCTGGTGCATAAGGTGCACATTCTAACCACTCATTTATCATGCCTGCACTGGGTGGCTGGTGCATAAGGTGCACATTCTAACCACTCATTTATCATGCCTGCACTGGGTGGCTGGTGCATAAGGTGCACATTCGAACCACTCGTTTATCATGCCTGCACTGGGTGGCTGGTGCATAAGGTGCACATTCAAACCACTCATTTATCATGCCTGCACTGGGTGGCTGGTGCACATTCTAACCACTCGTTTATCATGCCTGCACTGGGTGGCTGGTGCATAAGGTGCACATTCGAACCACTCGTTTATCATGCCTGCACTGGGTGGCTGGTGCATAAGGTGCACATTCAAACCACTCATTTATCATGCTTGCATTTGGTGGCCGGTGCATAAGATGCACATTCAAACCACTCGTTTATCATGCCTGCACTGGGTGGCTGGTGCATAAGGTGCACATTCAAACCACTCGTTTATCATGCCTGCACTGGGTGGCTGGTGCATAAGGTGCACATTCAAACCACTCATTTATCATGCCTGCACTGGGTGGCTGGTGCATAAGATGCACATTCGAACCACTCATTTATCATGCCTGCACTGGGTGGCTGGTGCATAAGGTGCACATTCAAACCACTCGTTTATCATGCCTGCACTAGGTGGCTGGTGCATAAGGTGCACATTTGAACCACTCATTTATCATGCCTGCACTGGGTGGCTGGTGCATAAGGTGCACATTCGAACCACTCGTTTATCATGCCTGCACTGGGTGGCTGGTGCATAAGGTGCACATTCGAACCACTCGTTTTCTTTTTCTTTTTTCAATAACCAGTCTAGCTTCTGCAGTTACATGTCACCATAATCTAGTCTTTCTTACCCAGTAAACAAAATCAGTCTGGTATATCTGCTTTGAAGCAATGTCTTGAAACTTACTGTCTCCTCATTAAGTGCAAAAATACAGAGTCCTGTCTTCTGCTAGTTGTCATATTGATTTTACATAAATACTAGCTTCATAAGCTCCATCCAGTAACCTGATATTTAACACAGCTAACTTGGTTTTGCGCCTTACAGCAGAATGGCATAATGCACTCCACAGATGCAAGCGACTGGACATCAACTGTGACCATAACCTCAGGGTCCCTACATTATATCCCCTACACAATACACATGAACCTAACGTGGTGCCATATAAATGCTCAGCCAGTGTCTCAGCTTCACTAAGGGAAATATGCTGCTTCATGCTGCAGCCTTTATAACTCAGCTAAGCTAAGCACTACTTTTCTACACCAAGCAGCACCTAAGCACCCTCATCTCAGTACAACAACTCCATCAAATCAACAATTGGAAAGAAGATATTGATGGCATAAGGAGAAAATGGAGTAAATCCTATATATCTGCATAAACATATATATATATATGTATATATATATATATATATTATTAATCCCTGATACATTTTAAGTTAATCTAACATAGTTAAAACTATCTGATCAACAATTTAATACCATCTTGACATTAACTCACCCTAGCCTAAATTGTGGGGCTACAGGCTAGCTACTCACCCTATGCTGTCATTCTATTAGCTCTAGGAATGTTGAAGCAATGTTCCAGCCACTTAATGCTCATTGATAACCATTTAGTTCTCCCTTTATTACACGTTATACCTGAGTGGTGCAAATAACTAGTAAAGCCTGATGCTTGCCACTCATCAAAACTTATTCACAGAAGTTATGAGGTTGTCAATGTCACACCCACATTGTACCTGCATGCGACTCACACAAAAAAACACACCTTCTTATACTGTGCTACTTAAGAAGTCTCTCCTCAAGCCTCAAAGGCCACACAGGCAGAAGACTAACCTCAAACTCAGCAGCATAAAGAAACCTCATGTACTACACCTTTATCAACACTCATCACAAGCACTGCTGAGGAAAATCATACTAGGGCACCTGAGCCCTTGAGGTATCATAGGCCAGCAAAACACAAGGTAATGTCCAAGTGAAATGTTATTTCAAAATGAGGCACACAAAGACTCCACTCATCAGGCTTAGAAAAGATAGGAGGGTGATGATGAGCTCTTTTTCATGAGGCAGGATATGGCAGGTGGCCAGGGCACTCGAGTCCTTTACTCCAGATACTTCTATGACATAGTCAATGTTTACGAAGACTACAACTACTTAATCCACACATCCTTGGGAATAAATGAATTCAGACATGATGAACTCCTAGGATAGAATGAAACTACTCTTGAGCAGCATCCTATCTTCATGGAGAATGATACCTCAGTATAAACAGAAGATGATTCATTTCAATAACATGCCTAGCTATTGGTGCCATACAAAGGGGGTCTCATGTGTGTCAGCCTGGAGGAATATGGTTGGCAATCCTATTTGCTTCACCAGGGATGGCCTGCATCTTTCACCTCTGGACTTTCAAAATTGGTGAAGAACATCTGTATCCCATAGTGTCTTTTTAAGCAATGCAACCCTACTCCATATAACAATCTAGACAAACACAATCAGGACAGTGGAAAAGTAGCTCTGCTGCATGCTAGAACCATCATAGGTTCATAGGTAGGTACTAGGCTATTGGCCCTAGGGCCTATATAAGCCTAGCCAAAAATGTACCCTGGCTTTCGCCACCCAAGAAAATTATTTTCCTGTGCCCCTGTCGAGCAGAGCCACAGAAGTGATCCCTGAGGTGAATTTCCTATTTCCCATCCAATCATCAAGATTTTTCTTGAAGAGTGCTAATGAGGAGATCTGTTTGACATAGATTGGTAGTCTGTTCCAGAGTATGGGAAGTCTCTGGGACAGGAATCTATCCCTCCAGCATGTTCTGTTTATTGTGGTGACAAGGTTTAGGTCCCTAGAGCATGTAGCTCGGAGGGATTGGGATTTCTTTAAGTGAAGCATGTCCAACAGCTCTGGGTTTGACATAGCTTTGTATGTTAGGCAGAGATTGCATCTGAGTAGGTGATATGCGATGGAGTAAAGCTGGAGTTTTTTTTTTGAGACGGTCTGCGTAGGGCATCTGTTTGAGGCCAGTAATCCTCTTTGTGAGGTATTTCTGTGGCCTTTCCAGTTGTTGTAGATGTCTTGTGAGGTACATACCAAAAGGGGCATTGTACTCTATAATGGGTCTAATGAGAGATGAGTAGAGGGGAACAATGACCTCTTTTTTTTCTGGATGAGAAACCTTTTGTGATGAGGTGTGCCATGTAGAAGGATTTCCTGACCACTGTGGCGATGTGATTATCAAAGGAGAGACTTACTGCCCGCCTGTGTCCTAAGGTCTCTTATCACATTTTCGGTGTTAAGTAGATTACCAGCTATGTGGTAGTTCATGGGTACAGAGTTTTTACCAAAGGGGATGACAATACACTTTTTGGCATTGAGCTTCAGGCCATGGCTTTGACACCAGGCATCTGTCTCAGTGAGGCCCTTTTGTAGTATGTCCATGTTGTTAGGAGTTTCAATTATGGCTCCTAGTTTGCAGTCATCTGTAAACTTTGTTAGCCTGTACTTCAGAGAAGTAGATACCAAACAGGAGAGGACCCAGGACTGAACCCTGTGGTACTCCACTTGTCACTGGTCTGAAGTCGGATTTGGAGTCTGCTACTTTCACAGTGTGGGTTCTGTCCGTGAGCCAGTTGGCAACCCATCTTGTGACATAGAGATTTATACCTACTTTAGTGAGCTTATCTATAATTCCAGAGTGGGGGATGGTGTCAAAAGCCTTGGCGAGATCTAGATAAGCTGTGTGAACCACCTTACCCTCATCTATGGCTTTGGTGACTGCTTCAAAGAAGTCAATCAGATTTAAGAGACATGATCTGCCTTTTACAAATCTGAACTGGGTAGGGTCCAGAGTTTGGAGATTACCAATGTCTTTGTTTATGAGTTCCATGATGATACGTTCCATGGCCTTGCAGACCAGGCTCGTCAGGCTAATGGGGTTGTAGTTCCCAGGGTCCATCATGGCCTTTGTGGAGTGGGATAACCATTGCGGTGAGCCATTCAGGGGGCACAAAGCCTGAGGTGAGGCTATGATTGAAAGTGTTACTTAGGTAGGGTGCCAGTTCATTCTGTAGTTTGTGTAGAACACAGCCTGCGATATTGTCAGGTCCCATGGATGCTGTGTTCTTGGCTTTGGAGAGTGTGTTTTTTACCTGTGTAGCCGTGATTACAGGAACTTTGCATTCTTCCGGTATAGAGATGGGCCCTCTAGGGTGTGAGAGGGTGGGGTAAAGTTAGCACTGAACCTATCTGCCAGGATGTTGGCAATATCAGTTTCTGTATATTTACTGCCATTGTGCTGCAACTCAGAGCAGATCTGAGTGTTGCCATTGAGATTCTTGACATAGCTATAGAATGCTTTGTGGTTGTCTTTAGAGTCAGTGGCAATTTTTTTTTCGTAACTAGCTTTGAAGGATTTTATGAGGGATCTCAGCTTCTTAAGGAGGTTGACCAGGGAGTTCCTACAGTCATGGGATTTTACTCTTTTTTGCAACAGTTTCTTTCTTCTGTTGTATAGTTTGTTTATGGCAGAGGACCACCAGATTGGCTTCCTTTTTTTGGAGGATAGCATCTTGGTATCAATCAGTAAGAATCAGTAAGAAAGTGACCTCCATAAAGCCCTTAGAATGTTTAAACATCTATCTATTTACAGAAACACTGATCCAGTGCAGTGATAACATAATTTTGCTAGCAGGGTTTAATATTTAACAAGTTGTTCAGACTCTACTATGGGTGTCACAGTTGTTGGCAGAGCTGAGCATATGACCCTCTGTGACTCCTTTACTTTCATACATATTCAGCAGAATAATGACCTTGAAGTCCTTTGCATACTGTTAACAATAAATAAGACCCCTTAATACATCTTGGCCAACTGTAGAAGTCCCTATATGACTCCTAAAATGAACAAGCCATACATACATACAGTACACACACACACACACACACACACACACACACACACACACACACACACACACACACACACACACACACACACACACACACAAAAGTTGAAGTCTCTTACTATCAAAGTAAACACTATTATTTTTGGAGACTTTAATTAGATGTTTATTAATTGGAAAACATACGCTACTGTCTCATTTGGGCATAACAGATAATTATAAATTAAACATAAGATTGCAGGCACACTGTCCTCAAAAAAGCTCATTACTAGCAATGTCCCCAAGGACTTGGCATATACCTGTAGGACAGCTGAGCTGACAACGTGTTTTTTTTTGCTTATGACATGTGCTGATGGTTGTAAACTTGGAGCCTTAATCAACTCACCTCAGGACTCATAAATTTTAGAACTGGAAATGCCACATATAAACAAATGGTGCTATGACCATATTCTCAAGCTGGATGCCAAAAAAATGAAGAGTCATACTTTTTTGGTAAACAGGGCCACCCTTGCCAATAATGGTGCCCCCCCCCCCAAAAAAAAAAATGAGGACAGTTATGAGACACCTGGCCTCATTTGCTAACAATGACCATTCCTTTGATCATCATGTATCAACAGTCATTAGGAAATCGTTCTAATACATCCCACTGATTTCCAGGGGTATTGCCTTCAGAGTTAAGGAATATTATCATATAACTATATTCCTCTCTTATTAGGTCCACAAGCAAATACAGTGCTCCTTTCAGCCTGAAGTGGTACAGACACAAGATCAAACTGGAAAGCACATGTGTTTTCTCATTACAATGCTTAAGGGATGGAGTTGCTTTTCCTTTGCAGAACACCTTAGATTCCAAGATCTCTTCTCTATCTACTACAACTCCTCAGGGGTCACCTCTGCATGGTCTTCAAAGCCTCAAATAACACAGCCCTGAGCAACTGCCTTCACATTCTCAAAATTGGTAACATCATGAACACCTGTAAAAAGACCTTAAACTCCACTGAAACATAAACAAAATCTCCTGGCTCGAATGACATCTTACTTAAAAAGAATTCCCTACCTCTTGAACAAACTTCATATCAAACAAAGTATATCATTCATGCTTTCCAAATGCAACATGGAAGAATGGATAGGTAACTACAAGCACATGCCTGTCCTTTCCCCATAAACCCTCATGGAAAGGGGTAGCAAGCAGTGGGAATAGCAGCAGTTACTTTATTGATCAGATGCGTCATGTACAGCCTATCAATTAACCTATGAGTGATATCAGAAGTTGCACTGGTACATTCTATATTCTCATAACCTTTCAGATGCACTAGGCCTTCAACACCTCACAAAGAGCAAGGTTCTTTCTATTCCAGAAGTACTGTATTTATGTTCCTCAACTAATATCTAACAGGCTTTTCAAGCTCCTAACAAATTCCTTTTCTACCTTTTCAGGTGTGGTGTTTTGCTATCAAAACAGCTCTTATGGATTTAGAATACATTGCAATAAACATTTCCTTCAGTGTTGATCTGAATGACTATGTAATAAAAAATGAAATTATGGAACAAGCAGAAATGGTAAGATTCTGCAACAAGAAGTCTAAAAGATTTTTACTATCCCTGAATCCTTTGTGGGAAACAGCAGAATGTGTAAAAGACTTTATGTTGTTTTAAGTGCTGATTCATTATTTTTTTGATGTGTATTACCAGAGTGCTGGTATATATTGCTTATTTGTAATACATGCATACTACTACTCTTTCCTTACATTATCTTTACATGTTTTTCATTCTTTTCTGAAGTACTGGTGGTGACAAGAATTAGTTTTTTTCTCTGAAGGCACAGAAAGAGAATTTGTTCTCTTTCTCTGTGTTCAGGCTAACTCAAAAATGATTTATTTTCATTATGACCCATTAGACTTACCAATGTTCACAGCTACATTTGTATCCAGTTTTCATTTTTATGATGCTCAACCTTTGGAAATTAATAAATAACAACAGAACTACCCCAACCAAGGCAGCAAGACACAGACAGTCCAGAAACTGGAAAATGCAGAATACCTTTGAATTAGCCCTCCCCCCCATACATGCACACATATTCCAGGTACTAGATGAGTCATCTCATGAAAGGTCTTGATAACATTATCTTCTTCTCAATCAGCTGTTTATTGAAATGTGACAGAACACCCTCCTCTGCAAGATGTACCATAAACTGGTGAAGTATGACTGCAGTTAGCTTCAGACCAGTGCTTCTACTGCCAAGCAGCAACAAGACAGTTGATAGATTCTGAGTCTATCCTTTCTGTTCCTGAATATGGCTTTCCACAATACCTCAAAGTACTTGGTTCTCTCATTTCACAACTGGTGGGCCTTCAGTAAGGAATTTGCAAGACTGCCATGCGTCCATATGGGTTTTTCTGGAAAGTCGTAATTTTTCACATCTCAAAGACATAAAGACATGTGGGTAGGTGAATTAGTGATGATCAGTTTATCTGTAAGAGTATGTACAGCTTGTGTCAACATTTGCATGTGTCCCGTGATGGACTGGTATACCATATAACACTGGTTCTCTCCTATACCTCTGTTACAGGTCAGAATAGCCACCAGCTCCCTGTAACCATGATCTGCATAATGCAGGCATTGAAAATTGATGGATGATGAATGGATTGACACAAATGAAATTTAATTTACAAAATCACAATTTTACCTTCTTCCCTACCTCCTGTCTTCCTTCATCCCTTCTTTCATTTCATCTACCCTTCTTTCCATCTCATTGTAGTTGCATTTTATATATGAAGAACTCAATGATTATTTTACTGAAAATTGTTAAAAACTCAGTTTGACGCCTGTGCACTGGCCCAGTAATAAAGGAGCCTCAATCCTCACTACTAGCACCAGTGAGGGGCATGCACATTGGGAAGGATAACAAGTACACACACTGTAAAATACAATTTCCCTTAAGAGCACACAGAGATCACAGTCAGTCTTGGGCTGGTTTCTCCCTCCAGATCCCCAATAAGACTTCCCACTGGCACATCTATAGGGTCCAGGTCTCAGCCGAGTAGTGAAGCCAAAACCTCCAGTACCCTCTCTGTCCAACAAGTGCTTTGTGTCCCTGCCCAAGTAGTTGATGCACACACACTTTGAGATTCGAGTTATATACAACCACACAGACACTCCTGGGGAAGGCTGGCACAGGTTCTCCAGCTATGCCCCTTTCTGTCCAGGCTATAAGGTAGTAATCCACTGCCACCAACTACTCTTACCAGCTACTATACAGGCCATTACCAAAGGGTGACCAAATTCACTGTGTAATATTACTGTTATCCAAACAGTAAGTGTGACCCAGGGCTAAAGCTATTGGAGTGGCTTGGACAGTATCACCGAATATATGCAATGTACACTAAGAGCTTAAATTATCTCTACACAAAACAACCACAGCTGAAAGGTTTAAAATATTTAATAATAAATAATTAAACCACAAGACAAATATTATTACTTCAACACAATGACATTACAGAGTTCAGAAATCACAGGAAAATGGTTTAAAATAGGACTGTAGTATAGTCTGACATAAATATAGAAAACAGCTAGACTAATCTGGCTATTTATATCTATCTCTAAAAGAAATCACTGGTCAAATTAAATATCTTACTTACAGAGCAAGCAAGTGCTGGTGAGATGATGTGTTCAGATTCAGACAAAATCCAAAATGCTGAAATCTTTCTCTCTGAGAAAGTCTTAACATGACAAACACCCACTACTGCTGAGTCATTTCACATTATATCATTTTCATCACTTTTTTAGTTCCCAGGCTAACAGAAACTCAAAATTTACATTTCTTAGTAAGCTGCACCTGGCCATAAAGCCACAGCAATAAAAGACATTATACATATAAAACCTTAGTAATTATCTTTTAAATCAAGACAATGGAAGAGTTTCCTGGCCCAGAAATCCTGTCTCCAAGCTTGAGATCAAACAGTCATACAATGCTTGACTTATCAGCTTTCTTCCAGCAGAGTGCACTGTGGTTACATTTTTGAAGCTCAGCACAACATATAGTTTAATCATAACATAATAGTTATCTTTACATTTGTAGAACAAGCCTGTGGATTACATTAATATTTACAATGATATAGAATTATTTACAAAATTCTATCTGGCTAGGTTGGCAGCCTTCATACTGAGTACACAAATTCTAATCTGGTTTCATTTTGGTGTTTATGCCTGTCTGTGCTACCAGCACTCTGGTCTATAATTGTCACAACCCCTGATAGAATAATGATTTCCTTCAATATTGTTGGATACAAACAGAGTCAATCACGGTCTAATCATTAAGTGAATCTTCAGAGTGCTAATTTGTAGAGTAGTTATGAGATTCATACTGTGATGGCAGACCAAAGGGGATTCTGAACAGTCAGTTGTTTTTCATAATATGAAGAATTTGTGTACTTTGACTCTTTTTCCTCTTCTCCAAGTTTGTGTAACCTTGGATGTAGTATGTGTAGAAACTGGAGGCATAAACAGAAGCCTCCACATCAGGGGTGCAGGAGGACTAAACACCTCTAAAATCATTTGTATAGTTATTTATTATCTTTGTGATTCTGTTAAGTTTAGATATTACAGATGTGATTTTTGTGTATTGACTAAGGCAGATGCAATGTCTCAAAGTAAAAACAAAATAAATCACTTTTGTAGGAGTGTGACTCAGTGTACGCACAAGAAGTAATGGTGGATAGATGTGAGTGCCTTTCTGTGCAAGTGTTGATATCACACCAGGGGTGTTTCCAGCAGACAGGAGTGATTTTTTTAATTTAATACTCCTCCCCGTGGTTGGGTGGCATTCGAAAGACATGCGTAAGGGCGTGCCTTCGTTGAAGGTTGGACGTCGAGCTGGCACCTCGGCATTTGTGAAAAGCTACTGCCAATCATTAGCGGACCGGATTTCCGCTGTGGCGACCCCTAACCGGGAAAAGCCGAAAGACAACAACAACAACTCTATTATTACTTCATATTTGTGTTCGTTCAGAAAAAAAAAAAACATTGGCACTGCAATTATATTGTGGTTATGCTTTTTATTAAACTCAAGAAAGATGATGAGGTAAAAAATGAGTATTTGCCCTTATGTTTTACCTAAATTATTCACTTATTTCTAATGGAATATAGCATAAAGAAAAATCTATTTGTAAGGAGATTAAACAAAGTACAGAGTACTGTTCCTGAATGACAGCAACATAAACCATACCATGAAAAGATTATACACATCAATACACTTTTAGAATAAAGGAGAGCCACCTGAGAAGTAATAAGCAGATTCACACATCGCCAAATGAGGGCGCCACGCTCAGATAAGACAAGCTAAATAGCCATATAAAGACAATTTTCTAGAATCTGATAATGACCTTCAATGAAGAGTAATACAATGGTGTAAAGGAAGGTCCTGCTTTCTAATCCATGAATCAAACCCTAATCACACTAGTTCCTACACTGAGAATAAAGTATCTCCTTGTCAGTCAGCTACAGCTAAAACATCATGACTACATCACCAAAACAGTTATTATAGTTTTAGCCTGGAACCGTAAGCTTAAGCTTAAGGGTGTTTTTGTAATTAATTGTTGAAGGGAAAAATGCACTGAAATAGTTTGCATTTCAAACATAGACAGATTGCTTGGCTAAACAGCATAAGATATTATATTAGAGTTGACTTGCTTTTTTTTGAGTGGTACAGCAATCATGTCCTTTATGGGCCAAACTGGACAGGGTTGGGGCAGGCAGTTAGAGCAAACACACAGAAAGCAGCAAGTGACACTGAAAATCAATGCTAATCTCTCCTGGAAAATCACTGCACGTACAAGTGTGTGTGTGTGTGTTTGTGTGTGTGTGTGTGTGTGTGTGTGTGTGTGTGTGTGTGTGTGTGTGTGTGTGTGTGTGTGTGTGTGTGTGTGTGTGTGTGTGTGTGTGTGTGTGTGTGTGTGAGTGTGTCTGCGTGTGTGCCTGTCTGTGTGTGTGTGTGTGTGTCTGTCAGTGTGTCTGTGTTTTAACTAAGACTCAGTTACTTACTGTAGGCATACTATCACTGCAGTGTACTGGGCTCAGAAAAAAGTGAATTCCTGAGAATCTAGTGTTTAAAACCATGTTCTGCAAGTGATACAAAGAACCTTATTTGGGGATGAACAGTGTGGCTAGTAGCACAAGGCAGCTATGTTAATTTGTCATACAGTCTTAAGACCAACTATCTAATGTATATAACTTTTATGTGGGACAGAACTGCGGATCAAAAGACCATGACCCCAGTCCCAAAACATGTTAATTAATGATATTGTGTGGGATTATAATCCCATGCTGTTTCATGTTAAATGGTGACAGTGTTGCAGACATAAGCCTGAACTCTGACAGGCAGCTTGGAGCAAAATTATAGCAGGTTGCAGCCTTAGAGCTGAACACATCTTCTTCAAGCTTGCTAGGTATCAAATACCTATATATATATATATATATATATATATATATATATATATATACACGTCTCAATATTAGGAAACTGCCTTAAACATGCTGTACATTGCAATTACTGTGTGTTCCAAACATTCAATCTCATGTGAAATTTGTACATAGCAAACCTTACAACTCCAACATTATCAGATGTACAAAGAATTCAGCAAAGCACTAAAAAAAAAACATTTCAAAGTAATGCAGTGTAATTAAATGCTGTTTGTGTAAAAGAAATGTGTAATATATCTTGGATTTTAGCCAACTGATGCGTGTTGTTTTCATATTTAGACAAAAGAGATAAACTCATTTAAAACCTAAGAACATCAAGGTGAATATGAAAATACACATACTTACTTAGCTAAACAAATGTACATATTGGATTTGGTAATCAAACCTCATTAGGTACAAAATATTTCTGGCATATGCATGCAATATGCAAATACTCCTAGGTGGCAATAGACTGTCTAGACATGTCTGAGAAAAGATTATGCAAAATCCTGGCACATTCAGTATTTTATGTCTTCTGATTTGAAAATATGAATTTGAGTTTTTGCTTAATGGCTAGGCAGAGGTGTACGTCAAAGCAAAACTGCTTTATATAACTATATTGAAGATTTGCTTGGATGCAGAAATAAGTGATGTGAGTCTATCTATAATAGCTTTGCTTGAACATATTAATATTTTGCTTGAGTACAAGAAACAAGCAGGACAAGTCTAGCTCACGAAAATCCTCTGAATGAAGAATCTGGGCTGGTGCATTCTGTAGACAAGAAAGAAGGTTGGTGGAGAAAAAAACATGACGTAAAAAAAGTACAGGGGGGAACAGACACATTGATATGTTCATACTTTATTTGGTACAGCTAGAAGTGGTGAGCATATGCAATCATCTGACTGCCTCCAAGATATTGTTTCATCTCTGTTAATAGTTTGGGGATGGCTTGCCAACACTGTGTTAAGATGAGTTGCTTTATGAGGCTGGTGAAGTTCAAAAGGTTTAACAAAGATGTTATCAACTTTCTCTGATAATCAGTTTACCGATCGTGTGCAGCATTTTTTTCTATCCATTTCTTTTTTCAGTAATTATGTTCTTCTCATGTAAAGTGGGCATTCTGATTTGAAAATATATATGTTTACTTCATTTTTATAATAAATATAGGTCCATTAACTTTGATAAATGTCTGTTTGTATTTCTGTAAGCTAAGCAGCTGTCCAGGTGCTTCCTGTTTCTGAAACATTTGGTCCTGCACTTAGATGATGCAATAAGGGAGAAACAGCTTATTGAGGGGAGGCACGTTTTTCCGTATACTACAGTTGATTTCTACACATAAGGTAAACAAACTTCAGTATATTCCATCAGTCAGTCAAGCAGTCTGACAATAAATTAATACGTAATTAAAGACGTTTATATTCAAATAAAAAGTAACAAAAGAAAACTGGAAAAGGATAAGTCTCCCAGGAAAGTGTATAGTGCTTGGTATAAAGTGTAATAAAAAGATATTACACTGTAATAAAGAGTGATCTACTCCCAGTTTAGCTTCTCCAAGTCTTTAGAGTTTCTAATACCATGATGGGAATGGACCCCCATCCATAAATCAAGGTATTATAAAAGTTCATGAAATTAGCATTGTTTTGATCTTTGTTGTTACCCAAGTGTTCTTTGCAGCAATATTTCTCCAAAATGTATGTCTTTCTTTTCATTTTCTTTTTTTTTTTTTTGGGAGGGGGTGTTTCTATTCCTTTTGCTTTGTTTCCCATTTCTCTATAAAACCTTTTGGTCATCGATGAATTACATGATTTGTACTTTTCCTTTTATATTTAACTGCACACATCTCCTATGCTTTTCTGACGGTGCTGATATTTTCAGTTTATTATTTGCAATAGTGTATGAAAATCTATCCTAGTCTGTTTTGATACCATGCATTGCTTTTACCAGGTCTTACTGAGTATTTTTGATGATCTGTTCCCTCTTCTATATTCTTCTAATGGTATACTTCTTTTAGCGTAATAGCGTTATATTTTGTTTTCTGTTTGATGTTTCCGTGGTGGCATTTTATTTCTTTCCTTCCTTTTACTTATTGCTCTGTTTTTGTTTTGTTTTTTGTGGTAAGATTTTATCTGTTGTTAATTTAGATGTATATTATTTATGTCTGTAACATGACAAGTATTTCCCTTAATAGTCCTAATTAATGTGATTATTTGTTTTACCAAACTTCTAACATTTTGGGTCTTAACTGACGTTCTGCAATGTACTTCTTTCACTGATCATAACAAGTCCATCTATTTCTATTGAATCCAGGAGCTCTTCCCTTACACCACTTTCTTCTAGATTGAGAGCATCTTCTTTGCTCTCCATTTCCTGTGGGTATTCTACAGAAGGTTCCAGAACATTTTCCTGTGACATATCCTCTTCAACTGCGCCCTGCTTCATCTGCTGCTCCTTCATATAAAGCGCATTCCTGCTCCTTTCCATGCTGCACAACATCAACTGATCGTTTGTACTGGTTTCTTAATGAAGGCTCCAGAACATTACCATGTGGCAAGTCTTCAGATGCCTACATTCTCCACCTGTTTCTCCTTAATCTGGGGATTTGTTGTTCCATCATGCTGTGACTTTACCTGTGTTGGATTTTCTACACTAAACCCTTCACTTTTCAGATAATCCATAACTTTACTTTTCCAGTTGTTTAACCTATTTCTACATTCCCTTTTGTCTTCTTATTGTTTATATGTGAAATTGTCCATAACCAAGTGCCTTTGTTTATTTTTCTGTTTCTTTTTTATACCTTTCAAAAATCAATGGATTTTGTTCTTTATATTTCTATATTTCCTATGTTGCTTCTTTTTCCAGTTGACCTAAAGCTTCTTAGTCTATGTAATGATTTTCATGGATCTGTTGTTCTAATGAACATATATATTTTTTTATTTGAGACTTTCCACATTTTTTTCTTGTGCAGGTATTTTTTCTTTCCTCAAATCAGTCTCTTAATCTTTCTAAATGTATTCTATCTGGAAATTCTGGGCTTCTTGCATAATATAATAACTATACATCATTTCTTCTTTATCCTTAAAAGTCCACTCTGTCATTTTTATGGCTCTTTTTTTGGACTATCAGTTTTAGTGGGCTACTATTGCCTTTTACAACATAGGGGGCTATCCTCCATCTAAGCCTGGCCTAACATATTCTGAGGATTCTATATTGCTATTTTTTCCTGTCCTGGCACCACTGTGTATGCTAGGACTGGTCATTTTTTATCCTAGGATGTGTGCCCAGCACTCTTTTGTTTATTTTCTTACCCTACCTCTCCCCATGATATATGCAGTCTACACATCAGTGTCATCTTAGTGAGCTTTTATGAAAACAGGGTCCACAGCACGAATGTACTCACCAAGACTTAATGCAATGTTACTTACCTTTTCTTGCTGATTTAATCTCTCCATATGGGCCTCCTTCTTGCTTTAATTTCTCCAAGTCTTTGGGGTTACTAATACCACAATGGGAAAGAACCCCATTTCTAAGTCAAAGTAAGATTAAAATTTGTGAAATTAGTATTGTTTCAATCTTTGATGTTAGCCAAACGTGTGCTTTGCAGCACTTGCAATGTGTTCAGAAGTGACTCTTTCTGCAGTTCATATGGTGTTACAAGAATCAGCAGCATAGCTAAATAAGACTGCAAATTATTTATGTTAGGCCCATTACTCCTACTACTATTGGTTGTGTCTGAGTATCCTTCTTCCACACTGCCCTCATTTCTGCCTGAAAATCCTGGTATTTAATGACTTTGTGTGTCTTTGTATGTAAGACAATAGGTGTAGCAATTTCCATGATCATTGCTACTTTTGTCTTCTTTTTATGGACTAATATACCTGCATCTACTTTTTGAACTGTTGGTAATGGGTGATCCCATGTGATATAAACTTCATCATTCTCTGCAATGTGTTGGTGTTCATGTTTCCAATGATTCTCAGCTACTTCAGTATTGCAATGTTTGCACAATCTTAAATGCTACAGTCTTGCCACATTTTTATTCTTCTGCTGCCTTGATTCATCTGGAAGCACCTGCAAAACAGCAACATCTGCTCAGCAGCTAGAGAGCATGACAATCGTAAAGCAACAACACAAAACAAATGTGATGAATGCAGCAGTACCCTCAGTCTATCCAGCTCAGTGAATTGTCTGGTTGTAATACATGCACCAGGTAACACACAATTACATCACAGGCTGGGATGGTGTTGTGTGCCACAGTCATCACTATTTGTATAGCTGACACTTTGGACAAAGTAACACTAGAGTACAACAATAACTAGCTGGGTAAAACAGTTCAGTTGAGGTGAGGGTGGTAGCCCTGTAGTCTAAGTGGTTAAAGGAACTCAGGATACACGTCCTGCAGTAACAGAGATGAGTTGCCATTACTTTACCTTGACCTGGGGCCAAGGGACAAAGGGACTAAGACCTACCATGGCAGGGATGGTATGCTCCTGAAGAATCATGGAAATTGATGGTGATGAGTCTTACGGTTAGATTCCAATAACTGCTGCATCCCATGGCTAGGGAAGTTACAGCCTATTACATTACATAACACTGCTGCTATTTATGTACTGTGCATAGATTTAAGTCAACGTACACCCTGCATGTATACCAAGTGTTCAGACCCTACTTATCAGTGGACATGCTGCCAGAGGTGGCAGATACAATGCCACTGAAAACCCCTCTAATGGAGGTGCAAATGGAAGTAGTATATGGAACCACAGACCTCATTAGACCACTTGTTTAATTTTCTCTATACTCAAAGCCCACAGAGAACTAATGGAACTCACAACATTATTAGGTGGCATCCTCTCTGGTGGCACACAATACCCTTGCCAGCACTACGGCAGACTATGAACATCTGCTGATTGATTCTGAGTGTTACATAAATGTCTGGGATAATACTGGCTGTATAATGCCATTGACTATCCTTGTGTTGTTGGCCTATGGCAGATATGCCCATATCTTTGACACTGCACATATCTAATGCTGCTTTTCAGAAGGACACAGAGGAAGTCCATCTTGGGCTTTTATGCGTTCGAGATCTGTCACCCTCTGGGGATGCTCTGTGCTAAGGCTGCTCAGCTAAAGCAGCCTTTTTATCTTCAGCTGCCAGTATATCTTGAAGCCACTATTCCTTCTGACTGTGAATTATTTATGCCATTGTCAGATGCAGTTACTGCTCTGAAATCAACCCCATGTGCTTTAGTCTCCTGCTGTTATCTGGCACAAGATAATGTATACAAGGTACATCACCACAGTGAAAAGAATGGGAATTACAAGTCTAGTAAGCCTACAGTAGGCAGCCAAAATATGAACAGACAGCAGGCATACTTTATTCACACATAGCCTGATGGAGAGCAGGTTCCTGTTGCAAAACAGAAGGTGCTTAGGATAAGAAATGTACAAATCGCCAGGACTTCTTGTAGGGACATCACGGTGTAAGTTTTAGACTTGTGCCCCTTCATCCCTCCTCCTCACCCATTCCAGTGTAGTTAGTTGTAGCTAAATCTCTTATTTTTCATTTCCCTTTATACCCCAAGTAGATTACAAAGAATTTTTCCTCAGGTAGATAGCAGGTGGTGTGATGGAGAAGAAAGATGTAATTGGATACATATTTATGTACAGTATAATGAGTAGCAGACTTTATAATTTCCCTGCCTAATACTCTATCAGAAATACTGGGTGAGCACATTAGTATAACTAAGGAAATTATTTTTTGAGCTATGATCCAGAATAACAATTGCCTGGACATAGTAAGGCCTTGATGATTCTAATTATGGTGACTGGCAAAAAAGCAATTACTAGAAAATGGAAATCAAAGTCTAAACCAACTTTACTAGAAGTAGTTAATATAGTAACAGAGATAAAACAACTGGAAGAGGGATCTTTAGAAAAGGGTAGGAGTAAATTACATAGCAAATATGGGGATGGTGGGAACAATACATACAGAATAACATCCTGGAGGAAGAACGAGGTCTAAAAAAAGGTGAGATTTGAATGACCTATGTAATGTTTGACTGACAATGACTGGATAGATCATAAGTGATGTATGATGTTTGCATCTAAAATATGTCAGCATGGTTTGTTTTCATATATATTAATTTATGATTACCTATGTCATACATTATAATTTAATAAAGATGTTTCTTTAAAAAAAAAAAAAAAAAGATGGGGAAATGTGAAACCTTCACATAATGAGCTTTACTCTCTGGATTCCACACATATCTCACAGGCCATCATGGATCACATTGATTAATGGAAGAAGGTTACCACAGAAGTTTCATTGCAGAACAGGTGGGATCTTCTGGACGGTAGACCTGAAAATATGGAAATGAAATTAGTTGACCTGGTGGATTGCAGCAGGAGGGAAAAACATTCATTTAAATGAGATGTAAGGGACTGCTGAATCCTCTGGCTGCATTTCCTTTACTATACAAAGAAAAGTGGAATGAATCCCCATTTTACTGTAAGATGTTTTGTTGAATGCATATACTGGGTTTATACCCTGCTTCTTTAAAGTCAACAACTATCAGGATGGTTCTATTTAGATTTACTAGCTATAACACAAATGAGAGAGTTTTGTTGGCTCTTTGTGCACCCAGTAAGGTTATCTTATTTACTGGGGCTAGGGTGTTTGCTGACAAAAGTTAAACAAAGGTTAAATGCGAAGTCGCATGCATTTCACATTTGAAAGAAAGCAAGTAGAAGTCCAAACTGCTATACCCAGTCAACTTGAACATCTGATTTCCTGTGGGGTTCCAATATCTATTATTTGGCAGAAGATAAAGCTTCTCCCCACCAAAGTTGTAAAGCCATTTCCATTATTTAAAATAATGCTGTTGTAGCAAAAAGCTGCTTTAGCAGATAACACTTATAATCCGTGTTCAGCTGTGGAAGATACTTGACATGCTCATGCTGTTTTTAATTTACTGCTGTTTTTCTAGTGGCAGCCTGCTCGGAAATAGTTTGAGCACTGGTCAACTGCATTTACTTTGCTACTATGTGTTATTTGGCTAACATAAAACCTGTTTTTTTTATTTATTTTTATAACTATAGCTATTTTATTTTGATGATACATTTTAGGAGTTATCTAAATTGCTTGGTCTCCATTTACTCATGCAATATTTGATTACTTGCCAAATTGTTTTGTTTGTTAAGTTGCTTAGTCTTGAAATGGGTAGAAGTGAAAAGACACAGCATACAATGGCTACTAGCTTGGTGGACCTATTCTACTTTTTTTGTCTCTTTTGAGGAATGTTTTTGTCTCTTTACTAACATGCCTGATACAGGCGATTAACATTTTGCTTAGTTCAACTACTGTGCTTTCATAGCTGTACTTTTTATTTTATGTTAATGTTATGCTATTTTTACTAGTTTATGCTTTCTGTTTTTAATTTCTCTGGTAGTAATGATATGCATAATCCATTTCACTACAGTATTGTTTTAAGATATTACAATTTAGTTATTTATTTTTATTTATCTATCCCTTATTGACTAGGGTAGTCCCACTAGGCTAGGCATTTTAGGGGAGATTCGAGGTGGTGTTTATACTATTGGGGGAAATTTAGCCAGGGCATTGGGGAACTTCCCCACTTGTCACTGCTGTGAGTGAGACCTATTTTGCATGAACATTTCCTGCTTCCATTCCAGGCATGGAGGCGGCCCCGAGATACAGAGAGGAAGATAGAGAAAGATGGAAATAATGGAGTGGTGAGAGAAATGGAAGAAAAAAGCCAATATTGATACCAGAGAATGCATGCAGGATTCTAAGTAGATATTTCAAAGAAATCAGATTGATGGAGATAAGTTGACAAATGGTTGATGTAAATTTACAACCCTCCAATCGGGAGGGTTGCGGAATGATTTTCTTAAAGAAATGATGATGCAGAGTAAGAGAGAAAATGAAGATGTTTCCTGGGGGGACATTATTGAGAAAATACAAAAGGAGGCTGCAGAGACAATCCTGAAGAATAGTGTTGAGAAGGAAAAGAAAACATATGCATAGGAAGTAACAGATGGCAAAAGGGGAGCAACAGAAAAGAAAAAGGCAGAAGAAAATGAAAAACGGAAGTATGCGGTGAGAATTCAAAGTAAAGAATGCAAAGAAATGGGCAGGTATGAAGTGTGGGACAATTTAATAGTTCCTTTGGGTGTAAAAGCACATTAACAAAGGGACATTTTGTGACATTAAATTTGAGACTGTTTTTCCAAAGGAAAATTTTCTTGGAGAATATGAAAAAAAAAAAGAAAAGAAAGACTGTAATTTATGGAATCTTTATGTGATAAAAACATTTAACAGGGAATCAAAAAAAGAAAATCCATGTACAATTTCTAGCAGAAGTGGAAAGGCAGACTTTGAAAAGGCATTTGAAAAGTTTATGTAAAGAAGTACTGAACAATACAAATGCTTATGATAAAAGGGGTTCATGAACTGTTGGATGGGATTGTAATATTGTGTAAAAAACATAAGGAGAAAAAAGTATATATACAAATGTGACGATGTGAGGTATTTTGCCATCTGTGCCACAGAAAGTAGGGCAGTGTATGTATAATATATGCTAGCATAGTTAGCTGGAGTTTTGTAAATAATTTTGTGCCATTTGACTATCACACTGACGTGTATAGATACTTGTGTTAAAAATATAACTTATTAAATGTTATTTTTAAACAACGAATTCTGGAAGGGAAGAGCAGAGGTTTTCCAAATTGTTCTGTCATTTTCAAATACTGCAACATATCTTAGCAAAGCTCTGAATATGTATTGTACCAGAGTATTATACCAGAGTCAGGTGATCAAATGTGATATCATTCTATAACCAGCACTGAGAGAATGGAACTCACGCAAAAGCTTGTTTTGTTTTGTTTTCTTTGGAACCTGATATAAAAATATATGACAATTATCACAGTCAGCTGGTTGAGTTAGTTTAGTTGAGTTCATTTCACTTAGTTGGAAGCTCATCACCTTGCCTTGTGGAAGTAAACATCTCAGAATCCTAGCTTGCCTTGCTGTACTAATTAAGTTAGCTAGGGAACAGTTATTCTTTAGACAGTCAGAAAATACCGTGAGGTTAGTTTAGTAGTATTTTCCTGCATCTGTATGAATCTGTCCAAATGTGTTATTTTTATTTCTCCTGTGATTGTTTATTGTACTTTGATATTTAGTATTCACATGTTTTCTATTTTATTATTTTATTATTTATTATTGAATATTTTTAGACCTTTCAATGTGGCTGGTCTTTTACAGTATACTTTAATGTCTTGAGAATACCTGTGCTTATTTTAGTCATACCTTGGCCATTCCAAAATGTCTGGCTGCTTTGGTTACGCTCTGTCATTTATGTTAGTATTGATTTTACTCAGTATAATTGGATACCCTTGTAAGATCCTGGTTGACTGGTGACAGCGAGGTTACCTTATAGTCTTGGCAGAAGGGGTACAGATAGTAAATCTGTACCAGCCTTTCCCAAGTGTGTGTGTGTGTGTGTGTGTGTGTGTGTGTGTGTGTGTGTGTGTGTGTGTGTGTGTGTGTGTGTGTGTTTGCATGTGTGTGTGTGTGTGTGTGTGTGTGTGTGTGTGTGTGTGTGTGTGTGTGTGAAAAAGAAAATTTAAAGGGAGAGGTAAAAACAAAAAAAAATAAAGGAAATGAATGAAAATGAATTCATGCAGCTAATGGTTAGGGGTTGGTATAATGGTTAAGGTATTTGACTCACAGATACAGTGTTTGATTCTCGCCTTTGGGAAGGGAAATTGGCTAGGTTTAGAACGGCCCATTAAGATAGCTGACATTGTAATTAGCCACAAATCTAAGAAACCATGAATCTAAGGAAAAGGGAAAATGAAAAGTTTAGGCTACTTTCTATAAATGTGAAAGAGTACTAAGAATATAGCAACAAGAACAAATTATGGAGTTGTGCAATACCCTTGATGTAAATATAATTATATTGAGACACAAGATTTTTAACAAATGAAGAAAGATTACAAGCAGAGAAACTATGGGGAGAAAAAATAATCTGGAAGATGAGAGATGTTCTGAAATACCTATCTTCTATAGAAATACAGTAAAAATATTAAATGTAACTTTAGCAAATATGAGAAGATTTACCACTGTAGATTTAAAGTGGAAAGAACAAGTAGTTAGAATTATAACATTATATACTTACACTAACTGTAAAAAATGGAAGCTTATTTAATCAGATTTTAGACTATGTAGTGATAAATATGAATGTTATAATAACAGGAAACTTTGTGATTTAAGAGGCAAGCATAAAAAGAAAGGAAATGATATAAGAAAAATGCTAGAAAATATATGTTGTGGTAAGTTAAAACGTTGGGATAAAATTCGAGAACTTACTGTAATTACTGAATTTGGAAGGCTTTCAGGTTTTTGTATGAGAAGATTACTTTAAGAACATCTGCATATGAGGGTCTATGTGTTTATCCTGTAGTGTGCGGGGCAATAATTGTGTAGTGTTGTATATTTATGACAACCTGTTTGGCATTTACAGTGACGGTATGTGTGTGATCCTTGCCTCCAGAGTCATGTAAAAGTACATCTGTTACACATTGTGTCCGACTGCTTGAGAAATAGTCATTGTCAGAACACATACAATAATTTTTAGATTGTCTCAGGATGCCCATTTCTATTAAACTGGTTACAGAAACAGTAGGAAAATGCAGATACATAGTTTCAGGTATATCTCTCTATCTCTCTATCTAACTATCTATAGATATTTACAAAAAGAAAGAGGGGAACCAAGGGATTCTTTGCTCCTCTTTGTATAACCACTGTGAGAGAGAACATATTTTTTTATTTGAGTAAGAAGTGCAATCTTAGTCTAATCTCATGCTGTAATGCCCCGCTTTGTGTTAAGCTGGTACTCATTGTACAACTACATGCTCAGGAACTTGAACTTTTAAGGGTAGTTTTATAAAGAAATTGAGATTCTAAGCATTTGCATTATATAGAGCACTATTAACCACCACTGTGTGATGAGCAGATTCTCACAAATCTAACAACTTTATACAGGCAGAGGAAAACAGTAAACAAGCAAAAGAGCCAACTGGCCAATCACAGTAAACACATCCTAAGGTTTACTCAGTGACTGTCAGCACAGAAGAGACCAGGCTACACTATACACTCACTAGAGGGTAGAAGTAATTTTTCCAACTTTAAAACACTAAAATCAAGCCCAAAGTACAGTAAATAACTTAGTTACACAGTAAACAAAACAGTCAACAGAATCAGGCAGAAGTGTACAAACTCAGCAGTTGATTACCGTGGCAGAAAGAAAAGCACTTTAAAATAGATAAAAGTACAAAACTCTGCTACTAACGCATATATCTATCTATATATATATATATATATATATATATATATATATATAGAGAGAGAGAGAGAGCAAGACTATATTTCAAGATAAAATGCAACAAAGGAAAATGGAGTAATCATTTAGCTGTGGATGGACTGGACTCAATTCAACAGTCAAATACAGTGGCAAAAGCAACAGCAGTAAAAAGTAGTTAAAAGTGCAAAAACTCTGCAAATAATGCATGGATATAATAGATGTCTTTCCACATTTCAAGATAAAGTGCAAAACAACACTGTAGAGTACTTATCTAGCAGTGGATGGATCTGGATTAAGCAGAAAGCCTTTTGAATCAATGGCATGGTTGCCCAGCATTTGTAATTTTTTACAGACAGAGAAAAACAGTAAACAAGCATAACAGCCCACTGGTGAATCACAAGAATTACAGTCTAAGGTTTTCTCAGTGATTCTAGAATGTTCATACTCTATATTTTTTCACCTTTTGTTATATGCTAAACTTACACAGATCTATATTATGCTGCTGAAATGGCATAAGAACAAATGCCGTTTCATGACACATAAACCGTGAAATACGAATACAGCAAAAGCCCATGTCACCTATTTTTTCCTGGGGAAAAAAATCGGTAGACCAACAAAACATGACCCCCCTAACTAAATATACCAACTCCAAGATTGCACTACTGTGGGATAAAGGGCAATGTCATGGTGACGGCCAAGCAATTTTTTTTTTCCCTAGGAAAAAAATCGCTGACCTGGGTTTTTGCTGTATTCGTATTTCACTGTTTATGTTTGTTTCTTTCGGCTTTTCCCGGTTAGGGGTCGCCACAGCGGAACTCCGGTCCGCTAATGATTGGCAGTAGATTTTTACGTGCTGAGTTGCCGGCCCTGACGCACAACCTTCAACGAAGGTACGCCCATTCACGCATGTCTCCACACAGAAGATGCTCTAGCCTGAGAATCAAACAGGACAACGTCTTACTGTGAGGCGACAATGCTACCGCAGCACCACCATTTCGCTGTTTATGTGTAGTTGAAATGGCACTCATTCTTATTTCATTTCGCAACATGATATAGACCCAGTTACACTATGAGATGAAGTTTTAAGATGCAGATTTTATTTCCTTGCAAAATGTCTTTTTATTACACCTGACTGCTATTAGCTATAATTACTTAATACTGTAGGTTAATAAAAGTTTTTGGTTGAAAAAAAAGGAAATGCGCATATTACCAAACTTCTTAACCTACATTCAATACAGATATATCAGGAGTATATGGCAACCTGAGCTAAGTAATACTAGCTTGCTGTTTTACCCACAGAGACATAGATTGGGTGGGCCAGGCCAACACCGATGTCCAGGACTCCTGTGGTAATGAATAATCTTCTCCAGCAAAGGAGACCAGACCTCCTCCACTTCTAATAAATGTTTGAAATAAGTTAAGCCACCTCTCTGTGTTGGGCTATTTCACATGGCTTGGCTCTATTATGGTAACTCATACCTGTCATTCTCCAACTCACCTGGATTGAAGTCCTGTTATGCCCACCCATGGCAGTGATGTCACTCAACAAGCCCTGCCAGATCTGATCACTCACCTCTTAGTTTGAACCATCCCTTTCCACCAGGCATGTGCCATGCATACTAAGCAGCTACACTGCTTCAGTATGACTGAGGTTTTGCAGTCTCAGCCCTTTATTCTGAGTGGCAAAATGGTAATCATATAGAGATAAGGTAAAAGTATGTATTGAACTGTATCTATACATCAGCTCTTAGCATACTTGTTAATTTTCCCAAGACCACAACCATGACTCCAACTCACAACAGAAAATCAAGTGAATGACAAAACCTTTAGTGTGCATGAAATACATACAGCCATATGGGTAAATGTAGACACCTATAACACAGCATGTACAGTACCAGTTATATATGAAGCAATGACAACATCCAATGACCAATCCCACAGAATGGCTCCTATAAGCAGGGCATCAAATAAATACAGCTAGCGAGTGGTTCTTTCTGGTCTTTCATGGGAGCACAGTAGTACAACGGTCCAAGATATAGCTTATCAGCCAGTTGTAGATATTATTCTCCTGAATAACACAGCTGTTATTTTAAACCATCATAAGTATGATCAGAAATCTTTTTTACTGATGCTCTGAAAAAGCACTAAATTTGCATTACTACATTAAGCCATACTAATCTAAATCACTACACAGTACAGGAATTTTAGCATGAATAAATTTGGAGCATTTTTTTATCATGCAGTTACCCATGTATGAGTGCTGAATTACTGTGTACAGCTAGACTGCAATGCTATGTGATTGCCTAGATGAAACTCACTGAGAGGCCATTGCTGTTTCTCCAGCTTTTAAACACGGGTCTCTATCCAGTTACATGCAATAGAGCAAGATTTTCTTGTTCTTCCTCCACAGGGATTACAGGGAGTACCAGCTGGGTCTGTAAGATGGCCCTTTCAAAAAAAGTAGATGCCTTGTATGAGTTGCCCCAAGGGCAAGATCACAGCAACCAGGGCAACAGGTTTACAGGTGAAGAGTGCAGTCATTATTATGCTGACCTGATGTGGTATCACCCTGACTTGCTCCATTAATGGGTGATAGAGGTTCAAGGACAGAAGTCAGAGATGTACTTGAAGTATCTTGTAGACATGCCTTGATTCTACATATATGTTCGTGGATTCTACATATATGTTCTGATTAGTCATTGACCTATCCTGTGCTACTAAAGACTTTTTACTTTTTTACAGCTGCAGACCAGCACAGGCTCAACAAGGATGGGTGCCACAGGAAGCAGTCACTACTGTCAGGGTGCTACAGTGACTATGTTTTGAATACCAGTAACAAATTTCATAGTTCATGGTCAAATGGTGAAATACTGGGCTATCTGCCTTTGTGGACTATTTTAAGCCTAGCCAGTTCCCTTTTGTGAGAATAAAATCCTGTACCTTGTGTTTGCAAGGTAACCATTATACCAACCTCCCAGTCGTTGTTTTCCGTCATGTTACTTATGTTCATAGGTTCATAGGTTCATAGGTTCATACTAGGCTATCTGCCCGAGGGCATTTACAAGCCTAGACCATAGTTTTGTGGCTTACGCCACCCCTTTAGTTTGGAGAAACTATGCCCATTATTTTGCTGTGCCTCTGTCGAGCAGTGACACTGAGGTAACCCCTGGGGTATATCTGCGATCTCCCATCCATTGGTCAAGATTCCTCTTGAACAAGGCCAGCGAGGTGCTCTGCCTCACATATACTGGGATTTTGTTCCACAGCATAGGGAGTCTTTGGGTGATGAATCTATCCCTCCAGCACGTCCTATTAATAACCGTGTCGAGGTTTAAGTCTCCGCCCTTGTGGCTCTGAGGGATCTAGATTTTGAGGTGAAGCATGTTCATCAAATCTGGGTTTGACATGGCCTTGTATGTCAGGCACAGGTCACCTCTGAGCAAGCGGTAAGCAACTGAATAGAGCTGGAGTTCTTTCAGTCGGGCAGCATAAGACAGATTTTTGAGACCCTTTATCCTTTTGGTGAGGAACTTTTGTGGCCTCTCCAGCTGCTGCAAGTGTCGGGTCAGATACATTCCGAATGGGGCATTGTACTCAATCATTGGTCTGATGAGTGATGAGTATAGGGAGACTATGACCTCCCTTGATCTAGATGTGAATCCCTTCATGATAAGGTGGGCAATGTAGAAGGTCTTCCCAACTACTTTAGCGATATGAGTGTCGAATGAAAGGTTACTGTCAACCTGGGTCCCCAGGTCCATGATAACTTCTTCTGTGATCAGTGGATTGCCACCTATATGGTAGCTAGGGGTAACCTTGTTTTTCCCGAAGGGTATGACTATGCATTTCTTGGCATTTAACTTTAGGCCATGGCTCTGGCACCAGTTATCCGTTTCTGTGAGACCCTTCTGAAGGATATCTGTGTCAGATGTGTTTTCGACTACGGCGCCCAGTTTGCAGTCATCTGCAAACTTTGTCAGCCATAACCCTCCTGTGTTTGCTTGTACTTCAGAAAAGTAGATGCCAAACAAGAGTGGGCCCAGGACTGAGCCCTGTGGGACACCACTTGTGACAGGCTTTGAGTCTGACATGGCGCCAGCAACTCTGACCCTGTGGGTTCTGTCACTCAGCCAGTTTGCAACCCATCTTGTGATGTATGGGTTTACATTTAAGCTGATGAGTTTTTCAATGATACCCGAGTGGGGTATTGTATCGAAAGCCTTCGCCAGGTCGAGGTAGGCTGTATGGACTGCCTTTCCCTCATCAATGGCCTTGGTGACTGTTTTGAAAAAGTCAACCAAGTTTAGAAGGCATGATCTGCCTTTGACAAAGCCAGACTGGGATGGATCCAAAGTCTGCAAATTCCCTATGTCTTTATTTATGAGATCCATTGTGATCCTCTCCATGGCTTTGCAGATAAGGCTTGTCAAGCTAATGGGACGGTAATTTCCAGGGTCGGTGGAGGCACCGCCTTTGTGAAGTGGGACCACAGTCGCTGTGCGCCACTCCCTGGGTACGTATCCAGAGGTGAGACTAAGATTAAACAGCTGTCCTAACTGTGGGTTTAATTCCTCGTTGAGTTCGTGGAGCACACAGCCGGGGACACCATCCGGTCCCATGGATGCTGTGTTTTTTGCCTTGGAGAGAGCAGTTCTCACCTGGGCGTTAGAGATGTTTGGGGGCTACAATCATTTGGTATAGATATCTCTCCTTTTGGGGGGGAGGGGGGGGGGAGTTTGCACTGAACCTGTCAGCCAGTATGTTGGCAATGTCTGTAGGATCAGTAATCTTCACATCATTTTGAACTAATTCTGAGCATATCTGGGAGTTTCCTCCCAGGTTTCTCATATAGCTAAAGAATGCCTTATGATTGTCTTTTGAGTCCTTGGCTATTTTTCTCTCAAAATTAGCTTTGGATGATTTTATGAGAGCTCTTAGCTTTTTACTTATAGTGATCAGCGGTGCCTTACCTTTTAAGGATTTTGCTCTATCTTGTAGTAGCTTTCTCCTTTTGTTGTAGAGTTTGTTTATGGCTGGGGTCCACCAGACTGGACGCTTGCCTTTGGTACAAAGAGTCTTTGTTTTGCTTGGGATTGCCTGATCCATGCAGCCCTGCAGGTGCTGGTAGAAGGCATTTGTAAGTGATTCAGCGGCTTGAGTAATGTTTACACGGCTCGGGGCCTTAAAGGAGACCACACTAGTCTTTAGAAGTGAGAAGTCAGCTTGAGAAGTTCTTTACTGTGGTCTTTTTATTTCGGTGGGGCGGGATGAGGACCTCCAGCGAGATTAGTTTGTGATCTGATCTCACCAGTGAGGGGTATACTTCCGGTGTTGAACATTGTGCTCCCATGTTCGTGATGATGAGATCAAGTATGTTTTCTCCTCTTGTGGGGATGGTGACTAGCTGTTCCATGGCATTTGAGTTTATGAATTCCAGGAACTTTTGGGCTAGAGTGTTTGGGCTTGAGTAGTGTTCCCAGTCTATATTAGGGTAATTGAAGTCACCTAGTATGATGGTGTTCGGAGATACATTTATCCTCTCCAGTGTTTTCAGGAAAGCCATGTGAGGTTCCTGAGTTTGCGAGGGTGGCCTGTAACATGCTACAAATTGCAGAGCAGTCTTGCCTATGGTTAATTGCACCTGGATGGTTTCCGATGCATCGTGCGTTGCCACCAATGCAACTAATCTTAATCTTCTCATGTTGTCTCCAGGACAGCAGGAAGAAGAAGACCGATATCTGCCAAGGTCACCAGTGGCACTGACTGCTCACATCTTTTCTAGTGATAGGCATGACACCTTCTCATGAGAGAGGTTAGGGCCCATTTCAGGAAGGTAGCCATGCCCCCCATTTTTCCACAGCACCACCTGCTGCTTTTGGAGCCAAGTAAGGTGGACCAGTGTGCCCATATTGGCACATGCGAAAACCTCCTGGAGTGAATGGTGGATTTCATTGACCCCCAGGCCCAGGTCATGGTGCCATCAGAGGATAAACAACCCCAAGCTATCAGCCACCCAGGTACAGCCAGGAGAGTAGATTTAGCTATATTGTCTCTGCCCTTTTTAGCATTTGACAATTCTAGTGGCCCACTCTATCTCCTTCATGCTGTGACTCCTCCATAGCATGTTATGCTCCAAACATTATGTGTGATCCAACTCTCCCCATCACTATTTGCCCACCTTTTGTATGCCTGTGGCCATCCAATATTTTGACCTGTCTAACTGTACTGTGTAATGTTTGTGTTTGTACCGCTGCCTTTCCTAACCTTCCTTTCTTCCTTCCTTCCCTCCTTGCTTCCTTCCTCAGTGTGTCCTTGTATACTTTATTCATTAATCCATTTCACTCATTACGAGAAAAGAGTCTGTTTCCCAAAAAAGAAAAAAAATAACCAGCCTTGCACTGTCCTACAGTTTCTCCTTGTGTAGTTTCCTTTGTTTGCTCTTCTCCCCTTTTTAATATTGTTACTTACCACATTTCCACCCTATTATGGTGCTAAACTAAGTGGCCGCATGTGCTTGGCCACATATATTATTTAAGATACTGATGTGGTGCATCCTGTTTGCTTTTGCTAGTGTTCAGTTTCACAGCACACATGCATTTTTTTTTTGTGCTGCACCATTTCGTGACTTTATTTATCGTATCATATATGGAGGTCACATGTGCCACCACAGAGGAGCACTATAACACCTGGTTGTAATGATTATCTCAAGAAAGGGCATCATTGTTTCATCGTCTCAGTGCTGCTTGGTTTTAATTTATTCTCTTCTGAACTATGCATTTAAACATTCATCTGTACAAGTCTCTCTCTCTCTGCCATGTTGCAATGTTGCACAATAGATATCATTCTAGGCTGAACAGCAATCCTGTATCTATCTCCATTCATATGTTCTTTTATGCAATAACTTATCGCTATATCACTTTTTAAATTTTATATGTTCATATACAATGAAATATCCTGGCAAGGCTGCTATATTTAGATATCTCTTTTATTAGCTAAGGGCCCCAATTCTTTTTACCACAATATAACATTTCTTACTTTTTCTTTAGCATCAGGTTGTTTTTTTTTTTTTTTTTTTTTTTTTTAGAATGGGACAACTCTAATTAGCTGCTTTATTTAAAAATGTCTAACCAGTAACTCCTTTGATTTATTCATATTAATAACTAAACACTCCTCTGATTTTGCTATCTTGTAAGCAGACTTACACTGGACCTTTTTGTTTCAACAGTAGAGTTATTAAGTGATTTACACTGTGAAGTCGTAACAACTTTTTTAAGTAAGGAATCCTCCGCTCTTTCACTTTTTTCAATCAGACATATTTAAAGTTTTCTAAGATGACCACTCGCCTGTGCCAACATATGGTTTGTCCATACACAGCAAGCTTGCAGCCTTAGAGATTTAGTAGGTTTATGACCGTAGAGGATAGGAAAGAAGGCAGATCTATAAACATCTTAGGGTTTGACTGGGCTAAACATCTTAAATGTAGTGGATGAAAATATTTAACAGCTAGAGAGAAAATTCCTAAATAACATTTTTACAAAATTTCTACAAATTTCTTGAAAATCCAATGCAACAGGCACTGAGGAAAATGAATGGATCTGAAGTGTCATACAATGGAAGAAACAAGCATTAGTAAATATAGAATTATAAGTTTAATTTTGAATGAATGAAAAATGTACCCTAGAATAACGAAAATTATTTAAGGTGTACATTTTTTAAAATTATTATAAACTTATTCAACAAGCAACGGAGTAGTCTGACTCTTTCTGTCACTCTTACTAGCCACAACACAATAAGAGACGGTTAAGATTTTGTTACGTAACTGATAAGAAACATTAAACTTTCTTCCTTTGTCCCACTTAACTGCCAATTATTTTTCAGTGAATTACAAGTTCCAGTTGGAGGGTTCTGGCCTATTTGTAGTGTTTTAGGGGTAAATACAAATCTGTACCTCCTACTCCGCATTTGGACTTAAAGTTCTAAATCTTCCAATCTAGAAAAGCACAGAGCTGGGGGTCTGTACATTTTATTATGGGGCAACCAACTTACAGCATTTGCATATGTATGGTGGCATCTGTGGGCACTAATACACAGGAAGCCAACTCCATATTTGACTTGGAGGGTTTAGCTGTGAAGACACATAGAAGGAATAAAAATAACAAGGTGACCAACACTGTAGAGATCTTCTTTTAAATAATTTGTTCCTGTAAGATATTAAACAATAGTTTTACTCCTTTTAGGGTCAACGGTGAAGGAAATGTGCTAAGACAATTTGCTTAAGCTGGTTAAGGAGCCAGGGAGAAGATGGGCGTATTATTCATTAGGTTTAGCTATAAAGTAGACATGAAAGTTTATTTTCATGGCATAGAGTAACTGTGCCCCCCACACCCCCCCAACTTAATATTCCAACTCCGAGATCGCACTACAGTGGGGAAAGGGATGCATTTCCCTAACCGCACTGTACCGCGATCCCTCCCATGACCGAAAGTTAGAATTGCGAATGCACAGTTCATTCGCAATGCAAACCTTCGCTCATGTCACCTGCCGTAATATGAAGTATTAAAACATCTGATGTTCGAATACTTCATAGCCATGCAAATGCACGTCGACATAATGATAGCAAACCATATATAAATATATATATATATATATATATATATATATAGTTTACCATCGTTTGTTCGAACGGCTAAACATTCTGAATGGCCACAAATGATCAACACATTTGAGTCGACATTGTTACAGAAACCATCACGTGATAGCCATATAGGATCTGATGTAAATCAGACTCCTATATGACATATCACATTTTTGCAGGGGAGCAAGCCCTCCAGCACACCCCCTGCTACTAATATATTCTAACTCCGAGATTGCACTACAGTGGGGATACAGATGATTTTCCAATCCCCACTGTACCGTGATCTCCGTGCAGATAGTCGAATACACGAATGCAGTACTGCATTCGTATAAGTGTGTTCGACTATCCCATCCATTTAAATTTTATGTACGACATTCTGATTTTCGGCAGCAGTGCTGCCGACAGACTGTCATTCGGACAAACAATATTAAACCTATATATATATATATATATATATATATATATATATATATATATATATTTTATTTTTTTATTTTTATGTCTAAAATGTTAGTATTCATTTTTTTTAATTTAAATAGGATGTTGTTTAAACTTTTGCTGAATTTTGTCAGAGTTGTTCTGTACTTACAAGACCTTTTGTGAATCACAATCCCGTCTGTGCATACATACAGCAACATCCCTTTACAGAAAATAATAAGTTTATAGTCTACTTGCAAATAATGGCCATTCTAAAAGCAGACAAAATTGAGATACATAGCTAGTTATTTTTTGTATCTCCTTTATTTCTAAACTAGAAACATAAAGTTTACATCTTCTTTGCATTTCTGTAGCACAATACAAAATTGTCAGAAGTATATAAACCAACTATCATGAAAGGGAAAATAATAAATTATTTGTTTTATGGCACATACTTTGACATATAATCAGAACTTATATTCCTTGTTTATTAAGCTGCATCATGCATCAATGGACCATTTTGCAAGTGTTCACAACACTTCTTATAGTTTATATCTATAGCACTGTAATGATTTATGGGCCAGCAACATAAATAACCGAAAGCCGATGTCAGTACAGTACATTAGAGACCATAGACATTATGCATTAGAATGCACTTTACAAATATGCAGGACTCTGGCTCCGAGCTTTATTAAAATGATATACTGTTATTATCTGCAAAAACTATCAATGTATGTTTTTGTCCAGCAGGAGAAATATTCTAAAGCACCTACAAGAGGCTTACAACCCAGCTTACTGCAATAAATAAATGTGGCACCTCTAAAAATCGGCTGATGACACAAAATTACAGTTAAAGTCTCATTTACCCAGGGACAGCCAATTTCCTATTGCTATGGCTTTTCTTAAGATTTTATTTTCATGTATGCAACAATTTTCTTTAATACATTCTCATTTCAACCACTGTTTAGAGTTTAATCTGTTTTGTTTTATTTGCTAATTAGGTAAACCTTTCTGGCACAAGTGGTTTTTATTCAGTGGTAGCTTGGTAGGACAGTCTTTAGTTATAAATTCATATGGAGACTGAGTGAATCAAAGCCAAGAGTACAATGTGAAATCTGTTAACAATTTGTAGTTTTAAACACCTGTGATGGACTATGGATATGTAGGAAATGAAGTATATGATGAACGTGCCTATAACACCAAATAAGCTTCACATTATACAGTTTTCAAAAAGCAGAGTCATGGTAATTGGCTTTCCAGAATTCTATGCTCTTCTATCAGCTCAGTGCCTTGCAGTGTTATCTTACCAACCGTGACTGAATCATGGCATAAAGTATTTCACACTCATGTGATTTCCAGAAGGGTTTAATGATACTTCTTCAGTCGTGCCAACATCACATCTTGCTTCTATGGCATGACACTGCTTTCAGCCAGACCATCATGGCACTCCAGTATCACAAATACCAAACATTAGTCACTCCACCCTTTTAGGCTTTTATGGTACAATAAGCCAGACCAGTCCGACACTGTAATATCAAAACTGCTGAACATTCTTAAAATAAGCCAATCCTATCATATCAGTTAATGGTAGCTAGAGCAAAACGGTCTCACTTTAAAGGACAGACACCAACAAGATTTCATCAGTTCTTTGTAATTAATCTTACACACTTTAATAGTCATGCAGCCACATTTTTATAGGTAAGCAGTAAAATACTTCAAATTATGAAAACTATGCTGATAGTTTAATATACAGTAAACATATACTCTTACACAAATAAATTCATACAAAAATGTTGAACAGCCAACTTTGGAATGTATCTAGCTACAAACTAGCTGTGCACACCCCGGTTTTAAATAATAAAACTTGTCTGATATCAATAACTTGTAAATGTGTTCAGTAAAACAAAAACAAAATCCTGCACACAAGTTTAATTCATTTCTAGGAATCAGGCTCTCTTTCTTAATTTCTATGCAAGAGACTCTTTCTGTAATGATACTAGTTATTATCCTTCCTGTTCAGAAAATCCAACAGCACACAAAAGAGTATGAGATGAAGTCATGCTTAGTCCTTAGCAAACATGGCTGCGTTATTTGCTAACAGTACTGAGGAATACCCCAGTATAGCTCATTACTTGAAAATATTCACCCAAAATCATCTGCTCTGACAAACTCATCTTTTGCATTTGGTTGAGCTGCCCTGATTCATTCACTTCTTGTTAGCTCAGCATTGTGATCTGTCCCGCATAGCTGTCTAGAAAGTTCCTTAACGCATTTATGGAAAAAACATTTCTCTGGCAAGAGGTAATAATTTATCAAACACTAGCCACTGACAAAGGTGCATGTTTGCGTATGTATGTGTGTGTATGTGTGTGTATGTGTGTGTATGTGTGTGTTTGTGTGTGTGTGTGTGTGTGTGTGTGTGTGTGTATATATATATATATATATATATATATATATATATATATATAATATATATACACACACACATATATATCTATATACAGTGGATATAAAAAGTTTACACCACTTCACACCTATCACGAATTCAGGAACTTAGATTTGACACAACACCGCACCTATCACGAATTCGGGAAACTTAGATTTCACAAAGTGCAGTTTTAAATAACTGCACTTTCAACATTCTGGTCTCAAAATACTGAAATTCAAGATTTCAGTATTTCAAGATACAAAAGTGGACCTATATATATATATATATATATATATATATATATATATATACCAGTGAATATAAAAAGTTTACAAACCCTGTTAAAATACCACATTTTTGTGATATAAAAAATGATACCACAATAAATCATTTCAAAACTTTTCCCAACTTTAATGTGGTTTATAACCTGTACAATTTAATTGAAAAACAAACAAATCTTTTAGTGGGAAAATATAAAAAATAAAAAACGTACAATATGCTGGTTGCATAAGTGTGCACACCCTTAAACTAATACTTTGTTGTGTGTGCGCACCCTTAAACTAATACTTTGTTGAAGCACCTTTTGATTTAATTACAGCATTCAGTCTTCTTGGGTACACACTTCCCATCAATTAAAGAGACTCTGATTAACCCCAAATAAAGATCAGCTGTCCAAGTAGGATTTTCCTGACATTTACTCGGTTGCCTGCAACAGCAAAAGCTATGGTTCACAGTGAGCTTACAAAGCATCAAAGGGATCTCACTGTTGAAAGTTATCAGTCAGGAGAAGGGTAGAAAAACATTTCCACAGCATTGGATATACCATGGAACACAGTGAAGACAGTCATCAAAAAGTGGAGAAAATATGGGATAACAGTAATGTTGCAAAGGACTAGACGATCCTCCCCACACTGGGCAAGTGTTTACATGCCCTGGGAAAAAAAGTATGGTGCGTGGCATTTTTAGTTTTGGTATTGTCATCTTAGCTAAATCAGTTTTGGTTTTATGTCTTTCCAGCAGGTGAAGTAGATCCAAATATATATACATATACAAATACATATATATTTTTAATATCTACTTTACTGACAATCTTAAATTCAAATATAAAAGGTGAGAAGCTTTGAATGTCAAACTTAAACAATGTTGAAACAAAAAATGTTGAACATATATACACAGCTGAATAATTCCCACTCCACTGCATCTTGCAAAATGTAAAAATGTCCATTCAAAATAATCCCACTGTAGTGCATATAAAGCATTAAAATATCACCAATAAAAGTGAAGAGTCTGGGAATAAAACTGAGATGCACTGAAGGTGAGTGATAATAAGAATACATATGCAAAATATTAAGCTTTATTAACTTGTGAAACAATACCAGTGCTGTTATATCTGTCAAGAACTACATGAAGAAGTATTTGTACATTTCATATTACCGTGCAGCAGTCCTACTAAAATAACTTGTCTACGTAAGGAAAACAAAAGTGAAATACAATCCCAGTAGAAGTGGTCTTCACACTGCATCATCTGCAGTACTCACAGGTATACCAATTGAGACATAGCCCCAAGAAAGGAAAACGTAACCATGCCAGACCTTGAATTTAACATTCAGTTGAATTTCTCCATTTCTTTTGGGTTTCCAATAACATAATGGGAGTGGACCCCATTCATATCTCTAAATCCTCTTAGAGCAAAAAACTGGACAAGGCCGAAAGTAAGGGGGGGACAAAGGCCCAAAATAGGGACAAATTTTAAATATTGCTCTTAACAAACAGGTTTTGCATTAACATGAATGTTTCTGAAGGGCATGAAGTCTGAAACTCAAATGTATGTCATTATTTTCTGACTTCAACCCTTAATGATTTACCAATAATATGCCAGAAAAACACAATTTTATGAGAATCAGGCCAATAACGTGAGTCAAATATCTGCACAGTCTGCGAAAATCTCTACAGTTGAGAGGTATGACCCCCATTCCTAAGTATGATTTAAGGTCAAGAAATTAGTATTGTTTTAATCTTTGATATTAGCCAAAAGAGCTCTTTGTAGAACCTGCAGGGTGTCCAGAACTGATTCATGCAATTCATGCAGAGTTACATGTATCAGTAGCACATTTAAACAAGACTGTAAATTCTTTTTTTTAATGAGGCCCATTGCATTGCTCTTACTACTATTGGAACTGGGTAACCTTCTTCTACATTGTCCTCATTTCTGTCGGCAAATCTTATCATTTTATAACTTTGTGTCTCTCTGTTTACAAGACACGAATCACTGGGTGTAGCAGTTTCAATGATCAATGCTATTTTTGTCTTCTTTTCGTGGACCACTATATCTGGTTTTCTCGCATCTTCTTTTGAACTGTTAGTAATGGGTAATCCCCATGTGATATAAACTTCATCATTCTCTACAATGTTTTGTGGCTCATGTTTCCAGTGCTTCTCAGCTACTTCAACATTATAATGTCTTGCACATTATTATGCCTTTCAGTATACAGGCCCTCTGCCATTTAGTGTATCACATCCAGCAACAAGCTGTGCGGCTATTTCCAGTTCGGTTTTACAGAACTTGCATTTGTCTGTTTCTCCCACATATTAAATGGACTTTGTAAACCAGTGTGTACATAGTCCACTATCCAAGGATGTTAATATTAACCTTTCATCTTTTGGTTTAAATTCACCTCTCCTTAACCATTCCTGTGACGAATTCTGATCGACATGAGGTTGTTCCACGGGTTTTCTATACTTGCAACTACATTTATGCCTTTTCCAAATTTCTTGCTTTCTCATCTGTACTTCTCCTTGTATTCTTTCTTTAGTTTTTTGGAACATTCCAATTGCTTACTGATTTTTCTCTACTTCTGGTTTGGTTTCCTTTCCTGCTTGACACCAATATGCTTCTGTTAGACTAAGCAAAAAAGTCATCTTAAATTTTTTTCCTCTTCATCTTTTAAAACTTCCATTATGTTTAGGTCTGGTGAGGTCAGCAGATATACATGCAGTCCTACGATTGCAGATCTATACATGTAATCAGTTTTGAGAAGGCTCATATCTCCTTCAGAACAAGTGTTAGAAAAATATGTATTAATGTGTGTATGATTAATGCCAAATTAATAATCAAGTGTTTTTAATATGCTTTTCATTCTATTTTTCATGCACTGTGGTTTATACAAATTGAGTTTCATATGAGACTGAAAATATGCTTTTCTAAAACTGCAGCATGCTTACTGAAACTTGCAAGTTGCCCTCTGACCTAGTAACTGCTAGCACAGCAATATTCTTGTTTATGCCTTGTGGGAATGTACTTGAGAAGCAGGTGTTTATCTGCTAGGTCAGAAGCACATGAATGAAAAATATACCATATTATAAATGTAATGATTCTAGACAAACAGCCTTGTTCAGAGGATGGGAACCTCTGCAGCTGCAGTAGTTTAGAGATAAGGTAGACAAAGAATTATTAGAGAAATGAACTGCTAGCATTGTGCTTGATTTAGCTGTAGTATCTTGAATGTAACATAACAAGTATCTAACTGAAAGTAACCAAGGTCATGTTGTTTTCCTCAGGAAGTTTCACATAAAAATTATTTAAATCAGCTGAAAATCATGGGAAAGATGGTCAGCAGATGATGATGAAAAGGTGGTAATCTGTTACGTCAGCATGGTAGGATAGGATTAATTTGATAACCTATAAAAATGAATGCATTTCCTCTTTCTGGTTAGACAAACTCTGTATTAGCACGTTTTTGTCACCTTGCTGCAAGATTAAAGTGCCTTAACCTGAACCTACCGTGTTTTGATAATTTTTAAAGTATATTTTTCCTTTAACAGATTGGTCATTCTGACCGGAAAACGTATCTCTCACTCTGGACCTAGGTCAGAATTGGGCCCGTTGGCATGCATCCGTATGGAGAAGAGGCCAAATCGGCTCTTCTGTTTTGAAAGACCTCCGACTGAATTGTCGTTCGAAAGAGGCCAGCCACTGTTTCTGATCTGGGATTGGAGGACTCATATGAACAACAGTTAAAGAGTCAGGTAAGGAGGAATTACCTTATTTCTGTTTTAAGATCAGGGACTAGGTACAGAACTGTTTTTTGTCAGGTAAATTTGCGTATGCAGATTAGAGACAGAAAAAGGGGTTACTGTTCTTTGTCATAGATCAGGGAAACAGAATAGGTAGACAGTTAATCTAGATAAACTGTGAAAAAGTATAGATTTGTGGTACCACATGATAGAAAGGGTTACGTAACAATTTACAGCTTAGCTAAGACACCAATGGGAAATCAGTGCACAAAAAGTTCCCGGGACACGCCCCTAACAGAAGACACGAAGTATATGCAATTACAGCGTGCCGATAATGTTAAATATTACACCAAATGGGTCGACAAGTATAAATTCGAGGGTAATTTAGATAAACTTGCACTTATGAAACTTGTAAAACAGTTAAAAATAGACGCGAAAGGTCAATTAAAAAAGCAGAGGCAATTAGGAGTCCCTCAGGCGCACAGGTGGCTTGAGGAAGCAAATCGTAGGGAGCAAAGAATTAAAAATTCAAAGACAATGTTCTTGGACAAAGAAGACAATAACTTAATAATAGCAACGGCCCCTCTTTCGCCCCCTCCACTTCCGTTACCAGAATATGCAGCGAGTGGACGAGCCGATCCACCTCTGCTATACCCGGCAGTCCCTACAAAAGCACAACCGTTTGTCAGGGATCCTATCGAGACCAGGTCTCGAACACGCGACTTAAGGAGGGAAATTAAATTAAATGAATTAAATAGAGCATCACAAGCTATGAGTGAAGAAGAGATATGTCCACTCATAGAAGTACCGAATCCTCAGGCAGGACAGGCAGGACAAGATCCAACACTTTTAGTTTATAGACTGTGGACACCGGAAGATGTCCGGAAAGCCACAGAAGGTATTCCCCACCCAAAAGTGAACTTTAGAAAATTTTTAGAAGACTTACAGGGCATGAGATTAAGTTACCATTTAAATGGAGAGGAAGTAGAAAAAGTAGTTAGACAAATTGTGGGTCCAGACTGGCACATGATCAGTGGCGACTGGAATCCTCGTGACGCACAACTAAGACCACTCCCACATACTAATGCAGAACTGGATGGCAGAGTGAAAGGTCTGACAGACCGAATCTCTGAAAAGTGGAAGCCTAGGGCTGATTGGACTTGCATTAATCAATGCATTCAACAGGAAGGTGAAACAGTTGATAGATATTATGCTAGACTGTTAGAGTGTTTTAATAATCACTGCGGAATGCAGATACCAGAAAACCAGACACATGATTCCTCATATGAACAGCAGTTAAAGAATGCATTCTTGAAGGGTAGTATAGCTCCCATTAGTAGCTTTATTATGAAGCATATGGTAGATCATCGAACAAGTAGATTACAGCCATTACTTGAATATGCTAGACACGCAGAAAGACATTTTAATAGTAAAAAGAAAAAGAAAACTCAAGTATTTTCAGCAGAAGACGGGTCAGAAGTATTTGTAGTACAAACTGGGAAAAAGGGTAAGAAAAATACCCAGGGAAATAAACAATCTGAAAAACGATCAGAAGATTTCGAGGAGAGAAAGAAAAAGGGTGAGTGTTTTAAGTGCGGGAAAAAAGGACATTTAGCGAAGGATTGCAGGCTAAACAAGAAGGCAACTACAGAAAATAAGGATGATGAGGAATGACTATATGATAGTCAGGAATCATTAGAAGAGAGTGAGCGGGGAAAGGTAAGTGTAAATGTGATAGCAGGAGAAGAGGATGTGACACAAGGGGTAGAGGATGTATATGAATACGCAGACATAGAAGAAAATGAAATTTTAGACCTGGTTCTTTTGAGCTTAGAGCTTTACTTAGCAGACACAAAACCGGAAGTGACGCTTCTGGTGGAGGGGAGAGAAGTTAAATTTTTGTGTGACTCAGGGGCTTCACGGACCCTGATACACCCTTCCAAATTACCGGAAGATACAGAATCACCAGATTATATACTAGTGAAAGCAGCTAATGGACAGCTGTATCGGGAGCCACTCTCCCGTGACATTACAATAATAGACCCCGTTTCAGGGATGACTCAGAAAAGTAAAACTGTAGTTTCTGCAAAATGCCCAGTGAATCTTTTGGGTAGAGATTTGATGCAGATATTTGGCATAGCCATAGTTCTAACCATGCAGGGTATGGAAGCACAGCGACAAATGGACACTTTTGTAGTGCGACCGGAGGGTGAAATGTATTATTGGTACAGCCAGGACTTGGTTACGACTGGTCCAGGGGCAGTAACCGAAGAACTGATGAACGTAGCCATCAGCAAGTTCCCCTCCCTCGACATTGACAAACAGCATTTGTTGCATTGTACTCTATATTACTGTAATAGACCAGGACCTGATAAAGATTATGAACAAGAATTGTTTCAGAACCATGCAAACAGGCTAGTATTGTGAAACTTGTACTGGGATACAGAAGGGAACAGTGTAGCAAGCTGTTCATTGCCCCAGGAATTTTTAGCACTTTACAAATCTAATCGACTGTCCCATGTTAGTTTGACTAAGAACAAAACTTTAAAATGGGCAGACTTAGGTGAAAAAGTCACAAGGTGGGAAAAGCAGACAGAATTAGAGCTCTCTGAACAAGGAGTGCAGAAACAAAAATTGAATTGGATCACACAGACACACCCAGCTGTACACTCACAGGCTAGTGAGAATAGCTGAGTATTACTCTTATTGGAAGAAGAGGATAAAGCCTTGCAAGACATACCAGATATTCTCTGGTCAGCAGGGAAATCAGATGTAGGACTAATACGAACAGCAGGACCAGTTACCATAACGCCAAAGTCAGCTTTTAGACCCCAGAAAAGACAGTATCCCTTGAGAAAGGATGCAGAGGTAGGAATCAAACCTATCATAGCAGCCTTACTTAAGGAAGGAGTCTTAATAGAATCTCCTGATTCACCATGTAATACACTTTTATTTCCTGTAAAGAAAGCAAACAGGGAATGGCGTATGGTCCAAGACTTACAAGCTGTAAATAATGCAGTTATACCCAGGGCACCAACGGTGCCAGATCCACACACCTTACTGAATGATTTAAAGCCAGAACAGAAATATTTTTCAGTGGTAGACATAAGTAATGCATTTTTCTCTATATCGATACACCCTGACAGCCAATATTGGTTTGCATTTACATTTCAGGGAAAGCGGTATACATATACCAGATTACCACAGGGATATTGTGAAAGTCCAACAATATTTGCACAGGAAATGGCAAGCAACCTGGCGGGATTTATCCCACCGAAAGGTAGTCAGATTCTACTTTATGTAGACGATATTCTGCTGGCAGCCCCCACCCAGCAAGAATGCAAAGAAGACACGATAGCTTTATTACAATTTTTAGCTACTCAAGGTCACAAAGTAAACAAAGACAAGTTACAGCTTTGGAGAAAACAAGTTAAATACTTGGGATATGTAATATCCAAAGAAGGTAGAAAAACAGCGATTTTACAAGCACCTAGAACAACTACCAAGAAGGAAATGATGTCCTTCCTGGGAACTACTAATTTTTGTTGGAGTTGGATACCGAACTATGCTTTGGAATCTGCTCCACTGGCCGACTTAATATTTAAGAAGCCGATGGCAGCACAAGATTTATTACAAGGGACACCTGAAGCAGAAGCAGCTTTCTGTAAGCTGAAACAATTGATAGCATCATCCTTAGTTTTAGGATTACCAAACTATAACAAGCAGTTTATTCAAACTGTAGATTGTAAGCAAGGTTATATGACATCAGTATTGACACAGCAACATGGGGACAAACAACGCCCCATAGCTTACTATTCATCACAGTTAGACCCAGTGGCGTGATCCCTCCCCCACTGTGTACAAGCAGTAGTTGCAGCTGCAATGGCAATGCAAGCTTCAGCCTCAGTAGTGTTATTCCACCCTCTCACATTGAGAGTACCTCATGCAGTCGCAATTATTTTACTGCAAGAAAAAGTAGCATATCTTTCTCCAGCTAGGCATCTTTCCTGCATGACCATACTGTTGAGCCAACCTCATATGACAATTGAATGATATACAACTTTGAATCCGTCAACTTTGCTTCCAAGCCCTGCAGATGGCAAACCACACTGCTGCCTGCAGGAGATTGAACAAAAGACATTACCAAGACAAGACCTTATGGATGTTCCCTTGGATGATGCCGAGGTGACATGCTATGTGGACGGCTCGTGCAGGAGGGGTCCTACAGGACAGAACCTAGTGGGGTATGCAGTCGTTTCTGATACTGAAACTTTAGAAGCAAAATCTTTACCACACAACTTATCTGCACAAGCAGCAGAAATGATTGCCTTAACAAGGGCATGTACCTTAGCAAAAGGTAAGAAAGTGAACATTTATACTGACAGTCAGTATGCTTTTTCTACTGTACATGTTTTTGCGCAACAGTGGAAAAATAGAGGAATGATAACATCTACTGGTAAACCGATTAATCATGCGCAACTTATTTTAGACTTGTTAGATTCAATTCAGTTACCCAAGAAAGTAGCTATTTGCAAATGCGTAGCTCATACGAAACAACAGGATAGAATTTCAAGAGGTAATGCACGGGCTGATACAGCTGCAAAGCAGGCAGCCTCAGCCACAGAAACTTTTCTTTTGAGCGAGGAATTACAACCTTCAGAGATTTTAGATTTAGAAATGTTAAAAACAATCCAGACATTTACTACAAATATTGAGAAACAAAAGTGGATAAAACGAGGAGCAATCCTTGAAAAGGGACTGTACATCTCCAAGGAAAAGAAACCGATTTTGCCATCTAATTTGTTTAGATATGCAGCGTTGTTGAGCCATGGGCAGAGCCATGTCTCAACAGGGGGGATGGTACAGTTAGTGAATCGAGTGTTTACAACCTATGGGTTTACAAACTATACAAAACATTTTTGTGCAGCATGCCATGTTTGTAACAAGCATCATGCACAAGGGGCATTGAAGCCTAAGCGAGGGAATTTTCCTACACCACCATATCCGTTCCATACTATCTGTATGGATTTCATAGAATTGAATAAATGTGAGAATAAGAAATATTGCCTTGTTATTATAGACATGTTTTCCAAATGGGTAGAAGTGTTTCCAACCAAAAATCCAGATGCAGCTACTGTTGCAAAGGTCCTCGTTAAAGAAATTATACCTAGATTTGGTATACCGGAAAAGATTTATAGTGATAACGGGACACATTTCGTGAACCAAACAATCCAGCAACTCAGTCGTTATTTTGGGATATCATTAAAGAACCACTGTGCGTACCACCCTCAATCTGTAGGGCTAGTAGAGAGGCACAATGGGGTATTGAAGAATAAGCTTAGGAAGTTGACAGAAGAGTCACAGAAAAATTGGGTGCACTGTTTGCCTTTAGCACTGTTGAGTATGAGAACTGTTCCAAATGTAAAGGGATTAACTCCTTTTGAAACTTTGTTTGGGAGGGCATATTATACACCTCAGTGGAAACCTCTCATGTCTACAGAGCAGGAGGCTGACAGTTCACTTGCAGGATATATGAGGCGATTTTTGAATAACAAACTTTTGCAGTTAAATTCTGTTTCAGATAAAGAGCAATTGAAATCGGAAGCACCAGTAGCCCCAGGCACCTGGGTCTGGGTGAAGATTGTGAAACGGAAGAATTGGAGCTCTCCGAAGTGGGAAGGTCCGTACCAGGTACTACTGTCGACACCCACTGCAATTAAGATTGCAGAACGAGCTTCCTGGATTCTTTTGACACACTGTAAACTGGTTAAAAACTTTGAACTGGACAAAAACTTTGCTACTGTTGCACAACAAGAACAAAATGGCCAGATACAGAGTGAGTAGAGACACTGAGCAACTTCAGAAAACTTGTATGACTGTTTTTATTGCAATATTGATCACACTGTTCTTTTTGCTGTGGCCGTACTTTTTTCCTGCCACAAAGGTTGAACTGATTAGACGTAATGAACCAAACATAGACTGGCATCCGAACTTTAACACTTATCAGGCAATTACACGTGTGTATGCAGAGACTTTCAATGTTTCGAACTGCTGGGTCTGTACGGCCATACCAACAGCATACGGGGGTTTGTTAATGACTGCTATCCCCCTAGGGGTCAATGAGACCTGGGAAAATCTGGTTTTTGACACAGTCGCTATCAAAGCACAAGATAAGGTAGCACTGTATTTGCCTGTGACACAAAAAGGAATTGTATGTTTTTATAAAAATGACTCCATCCAAGTTGGATGGAGTAAATGCAATGTTACAGTACAGTATAAGTGTTATAGAAAACCAAATGATTTGAGTGGATCTTGTAGTACAAATTATGACTCATTTTTGAACTCTATGCATAAAACTCTTGATCAGGTACAGCACAATCCTGTACTTTTCAAACAGTTATCAGTGATAGATAGGAAAATGTTTCATGCAGGGCAGTCATTTCGTAACAAAGTAATGACAAAGGTAGAGGATTGTTATTTTGTATGTGGCAAAAAGGCATATAAATGGTTACCTGAGAATTGGTCTAGCAGTTGTTTTTTGGGATACCTGGTTCCGGCCATCCGACACACTGCAGTTTTGCCTCAGGGGAGTATTCGAAATACTCAAGACGTAACCAAAAAGACTGTTAAAAAACCTAAGAATCCAGTAGGACGAATCGAAGCGGGGTGGAATGATCATCGTAATGTGGGAACCAAACTAGTGCACATGGACTTGAGCGATGCTGTTATATCCTGGGCAAGTATATCACCCATGTATGGCGGAGTCAAATCAATATGGGCACTTATGAAGCAGATGAGATTTCTGTGCTGCAGAAATTAATGAGGATTGTACTTTATAACAATATATTCATTTTTGATGGTCAAATTTACTGGCAAAGGAATGGTGTAGCTATGGGTAGCTCATGCTCCAATAGCTATGCTAATGCAGTAATGTTGATATGGGAAACTAAACATTTATTGAAAGGGCCTTATAGTGCATATATGTCGTTTTATAGAAGGTTTGTAGATAATTGTTTTTTAGTTTGGAAAGGTACCTCTACACAGTTAGATGAGTTTGTAGATTATTTGAATGAATCTACAGAGTTTTTGAAGTTTACGTTGAATTATTCAGATTCGGGGTCAGCTTTCTAGATGTGTTTGTTGAAAGAGATATTACTGGAAAAATCTCCACTAAGATGTACAGGAAGGAATGTAAGGTTAACAACTTGCTATCTAGGGACAGCATGCATCCCCACTATGTTTTTAACAATGTGGCACAGAATCAGTTTTATAGAGCATCTAGGTTAAGTGCCAATGATGATGAATATGAAAGGAGGATGACTATGACAGGTGTAGAATTACTTCAAAGGGGCTATGATAGTACCATGGTTACAAAGAATGAAACTAAGGTCAGGCATTTGAGATCCACTAGAGCTAGATCATATTTTTCTGCAACTATAGATAAGTTACCCAGGAGAAGTGATGATAGATTAAAAGTATGTATACAATATTCCAGAGATGTGAAGGTTTACACAGATATTATTAATAGTCACTGGGAAATGTTATCTTCTGATCCCCTTATTTCTCGGATTGTGGGTTCGAGGCCCCAGTTTACTTATAGGAACAAAAATAATTTAAAAAGGAGATTATGTAGGGACAGAGAGATTTCTGGTGAAGAAGTCATTAATGGGACCAGGTCTTGTGGCAAATGTGTGCAATGTATATGCATCGATGATAGTTTATTTTTCAAACACCCAGATACAGGTAGGGTGTTTGATATTAGAGTACAAGCAACATGTGAGGGTTCACACATTGTTTATTTAGCTAATTGTGCAATTTGTAATCATTTTTATGTAGGGAAGACAGATCGTATGCTGAAAGAAAGGATCAGAGAACATATGTATCATATTAAAAAAGAGACTAAGTGTAATGCCCTAGCCAAACATGTCACTAGTATGGGGAAGGAACATTATTTTCGCTTTAAAGTTTTGTCTAAGGTTCATGAAAGTGTTAGAGGAGGTGATATTAGAGCTAGGACTGAAGAAGCAGAGGCCAGGTGGATAGTGATGTTGAGGGCCAACTTTGGTCATGGGCTTAATGAAAGTGTTCCCATGAAACCAATACTTTCAAAGAGAGGTTTTATTAGATGATATTAGATTATTATATGCAGAGTAATATGCTTGTTTATATGTGTTTTTATTTTTTATACACGTGTATTTTTAAGTGTATTTTCATTTTATTTTAAATTTGGTATTGAGTGATATGTCTTTAAGATTTGGTAGAATTAGATCATGTATTTTATTTGAATGCTATACAAAAGGTGTGTCATTTACTGTTTTACATGCACCTGATGAAGCTAAGTTGTGAAAGCGCTTGTGCTTAAATAAAGGCAGTACTGATAAGAGACTTTTTATTGAACATTCTGTTTTGAATCTGGAGCCATACCTCAGTAATATTTTTTGGATTTGTGTTTTACTTGCTTGTTTCTGCTGGGGTGCAGGCTATTTTTGGGGCTTTGTTACAGAATCTATTATTTTTATAATCGTTAGAGTCTCTACATAGTTTATCATTTTAATGTCCAAACCAATATTCGTAAATTTGTCCATTTCCTTAAAAATGTTTACCAAGCGAAATTTGTTATGCTTGAATAACAGATCCTGTCTAATACTTTTATCTAACAGCATCAATTGCTCATTTAAAACTGTAAGCTTGGAATTATTGTTGCGTATAATAAGTTTTACCAGCTCAATACCAGTTTTGTCAAACAATTCAAGTAACTGATCAAAAAACACAGTACCTTGAGTGAAACCATAGGGCAATTTAAAAACACAAAGTCCTTTAGGAACTTGTCCCAGTTCCAACGACGTTTCCAAGTAAGCGTTGTCCATTTGCAGAGATTTAAAAGTTCTAAGAACCTTCTCGAATTCTTTAAATTGTTGGTTAAGACTTCCCATATCTTTTAAATTGGAATTCCTGTTGCTTGTAAGTGTTGGTTCAGCCAAAAAAACTTTTAAGTCCATAAAATTGCTACCCACACTAGTTGAAACGCCTTCAGTACTTTCGGTACATCCGTCCCTAGTGTTCAGAGCCAAATTAGGCGAAGGACCAACAAGCCTCGCATTTCCTGTATTGGCCCCACCTCCTACAGAGCTCCTTGAACCATGGCTTGCTGATGGTTTGTGTAAACTAGTGTTGGGGGTGGAATGAAGTGTATATACACGTTCCTGTGAATCAGTAATAAGAACTTCAGCTTCAGTAGGACTCTTTTCACCCCTCTCTTGCAACACTTTGATAAGGCATTGCGTAATTTCCATATGTTGCAATAATAGCTGCTCCATAACGAAAATGCAGAACAATGTCAATAAAACACATAAGCGACCGATGTATACCAAACTGGGATGGCCGAAAAATAAAAACAAGTCCAAAATGCAATTAAAAATAAATAATAAATAAAAAACAAAAAAACAGTTCTAGCAGACACTGAATGGCAAGGGATAAAACAGAAAAAGGTATGCACATATAAAGGATGGTCATGTCAATATTTCTTTAGTACTCTGATGATGCCCTGATGTTAATGGGTGAAAGCGCTTAGTACTATTGTTTTTACATTATTTTTGTATTCAGTAAACCAGTTCAAGCGGTTCACTGCCTGGCTTTATTTTCTTATAGGTTTTATCTTGTTTTTCTGGTTTACAACTAGGTTTAATAGGCAAGATCTGCCTTTAACAAAGCCGAATTGGGTAGGGTCCAGTGTCTGGAGGCTCCCAATGCCTTTGTTTATGAGTTCCATGATAATACGCTCCATAGCTTTACAGACCAGACTAGTCAGGCTTATGGGGCGATAGTTCCCGGGGTCCGTTGTGGCACCACCTTTGTGGAGTGGGACCACTGTAGCTGTACACCATTCTTTGGGTACATATCCTGTAGTAAGGCTAAGTTTGAACAGTGACTTAATGTGAGGGTTCAGTTCTTCTTGGAGCTCATGTAAGACACAGCCTGGGACACCGTCCGGTCCCACAGATGCTGTGTTTTTTGCTTTGGAGAGGGCAGCTTTCACCTGTGCATCTGTGATGTCAGGGAGGTTACATTCAGTTGGGATAGGCATTTGCTCATTTGGGGGAGGGGGGGGGACTTTGCGCTGTCTGCCAGGATGTTGGCTATGTCTGTAGGTTCAGTATATTTTGTACCGTTATGCAACAAATCAGAGCATATCTGGGAGTTTCCACCCATATTCCTGACATAACTAAAGAAAGCCTTGTGATTATCTTTAGTGTCTAGGGCAATTTTTCTTTCGAAACTGGCCTTTGATAATTTTATGAGGGATCGAAGTTTCTTGCTAATACTGATCAGAGATGCCTTCCCTTTTTGGGATTTTGCACTGTTATGTAGTAGCTTCCTCCTTCTGTTGTATAGCTTATTTATGGCCGGGGTTCACCAGACCGGTCTGCTGTTTTTGGAGGAGTGAGTCTTGGTTTTATTTGGATAGCACGATCCATGCATTCCTGCAGGTGCTCATAGAATGCATTTGTAAAGGATTCTGCGGATTTGGCTGTATTATCCTCTGGCCCAGGGGCTTTGAAGCATTCCACCTCAGTCTTGAGAAGTGCAAAGTTGTCTTTTGAGAAATTTTTTACAGTGATTTCCTTGGCTGGGGTTGGGGATGGGATATGGATGTCCAGGGAAATTTGTTTATGGTCTGATCTTACCAATGAGGGGTTTACCTCTGGTGTGAAACATAGAGTCCCCATGTTGGTGATGACCAGGTCCAATATGTTGTTCCCTCTTGTGGGAGTGGTGACCAGTTGTTCCATCATGTTAGAGTTTATAAATTCAAGGAACCGTTGGGTGAGGGTGTTTGGGCTTGAGTAGTTTTCCCAGTCAATGTTTGGATAGTTGAAGTCACCCAATAACATAGTATTTGGAGAGACCTTCATATTCTCCAGTGTTCTCAGGAATGCCAAGTGGAGTTCCTGTAATAGGGAGGGTGTTCTGTAGCAGGCTACAAACTGAAAGGCAGTTTTTCCCGCTGTTAGTTGCACATAGATGGTTTCTGATGCTTCGTGCAGTGCCACTTACCTGGAGGTGTAGGTATCTTTGATGAATATAGATACTCCCCCTCCTTTTGTGCTTTGGTCTGAGTTTTGGGGCCGAAACGCATGTTATGAGTTATAACCTGGTAGTGCTGGGGTGCTCTCAGGAGCCTTGAACCAGGTTTCTGTTACTGCACAGACATCAATTTTCTCCATACTGAGGAGAGCCTCGAGTGTGTGCATCTTGAGGTTTAGACTTCTGGCATTGAGTAGCATTACCTTTAGTTTTTTTATTCTTGGGTTGTCTATGGAGGTGGGTTTGTCTTTTGAGCCTTGCCTAAAAAAGGCACTATGGGGGTGGCAAGAGCCTTGGCCAGTATACGAAAGCCTAAGGGTGACAGGTGCAAGCCGTCCCTAGTGAAGTAAAGTGGCTTGTCGAGCATGTCATCCCAGGCTGACAGACACTGGATCCCCTTTGAATGACACCAATACTTTAGCCAATTGTTGAAACTGATCATTTTGTCTTTATACTGTGGCATCATTCTTGGTGAGGGCAAGATGCTACTCAAGGTCAGGGTCATACCAGCCTGGGCTACATGGTCAGAGAGCTCCTCTATGTCTCTTTTCATGTAGTCCAGGGAGGTACGTCTCAGGTCATTCACACCAGCATGGACAATGACGGAGTCATACTTGTACTTGCTTTGGAGTGACCTGAGTGCTTGCGTTATGTGGCGGATCCTGGCACCCAACAGACAGCTTACAGTGACCTTCTCCTTGTTCAGTCTGGTGAGCGGGATGTCAGTGTGCAGGACAATAGAGTCCCCTATAACAAGTGTATCAGGTGTGTTGTTTGGCCTTAAGGGCTGTGACTGTGAGGCAGACTGATTTTGTGAGATATGTGATTCGTGGGTATTGTTGAGGGGTGGCTGTTGCTTGGATATCTGCTTAGGAGGTCTTTGCTGTTTAGGCAGATTTTTATTTAGAGCCTCCGAGTATGTTTTTGTGTGTTTATGTGTGAGACTGGATTTTTGGTGCAGGTGGTTACCTTTTCCTCCTGACTGACTGTGCCAGTCTTGGGTTGAGAGAGCTCTGCCTCCAGTTTGGCTGTGTAACTGCATCTCTCACATGTATTACAGTTTGTTGGAAGGAGGAGAGGGTTGTTCAGGTACATAAGGCAATTGTAACATTGCCTCAAAATTCCCAGATTCACCAGCTGGACTGGAGAGTAACCTTGAAACTGACCCTTGGGCACACCAGACTAGTATAGGGAACAGTTTTTTTACTGATCAGATTAGGGAAGGGAAATGATTTTTTACTTGATCAGGAAGGACCATTCGGGAGCCTAATACTTATGAGAAGTCAAGGGGGGTGTAGTGCTTTAGTTAGTTAGTGTTTCCTTATAAGAGCTGAGCAAGTGCAGGACTTTAGAAAGAGAAGAGAGTGATTACTTTGAGAGTTTGAACAGTTTTAAGGGAAAAAGTGAAGAGCAGACTTTGTGGAGCCTGGAATAGTTTAAACCTGTTTAGGCAGCGCTGCCTGATGCTGCTCAGTGCACAAAACTGCGCAAAAAGAGAGTTGTAGGGTTTTAAGAAAGAGAGAGATCAAGGAGTTTAGAATTGACCCAAAATGGCCAATAAAACTACAGCTTCTAGGCAGTAACCACTCCTCCAGGGGCAAGCAGGCTGTTCAGTGTTAACCACTCCCACTGGTGAACACAGAGACTTCCCGTTAGCCCAAGCAAGCACTGGCCTTCTAGAAACTTCCAAACAGTTTAGAACAGCAAATCTGTAACTGAACTTTCTTAACTTTCAGAAAGTGGGAAAAAAGCAAGATTTTTTTTTTTTTATTTCTTTTTGTTGTAGTTTAAAGGTAGCAGAGATACACAAGGAGCAAAATAATCACAACAGTGCAATAAATGACCCCACACTTGAGTGCTAGGCCAAAATCAGGTAAAATGCAGTTTTTAGGGAAAAAAAACAATTTTAAATTAAGTGCAACACAGGACATGCAGTAAACAGGCTCTAGATGTGTTCCAAGTACTGTTACTGTTACAGATATAACTTTAGCAAGCCGGAAAATGCCAAAAAGTAGGCGGCAAAGCAGTAAAACTTAACAAAAATGGCCCAACAATAGGGACAGTTTTTAATATTACTGTAAATCATGTACAAAGTTAAAAGAACAATAGACTTTGTATCAGCATGCATTTTCTGAACATTAAACAATATACAACTTGAATGCCTGGTATTACTGTCTGACTGATATCCTCTTTGATTTCTAGAAAATCAAAACGTTTTAGAGGGATAAGGAAAACAAAAAAATGTGAAGTAAAATCAGCAACGTTCTGCAAAATCGCGGACAGTTAAGAGGTGTGACTTTAGTCGTACTGCACATATTACATGAAAGTCAGCTGTAATCCTCTTTACTGTACACTACTGTCCATTTTCTTTGCCAACCTGAGGAACATAACTTAAGTTTTTTTCTTTATATGATTGTGTGTATTCAGAGATATGATGTCTAATTTGTCCTGCTCCCACACGCCAAGAACTTTAAGATGAACTGCAAAAGTCGTTTCTAGATACTGAAAATTACCTAAATGAACTTCAACTCATCCTAAACCAAACAAAACAAAATTAATGATCTTCTCTAACAGGAAATCCAAAGCAAGACCACCTCCTCTCTCCATCTACTCAACTAATGGCACTATAATAGAACCAGTTCACCAAACAAAACTACTTGGTGTCATGACAAACAACAACCTAACATTCAATAAACACATATCACTCACAATTAAGAAAGTTCACATCAAACTTCGTGCTCAATATCGGGCCAAACCTTACTTTACTCAAAATGCCAGACTAGCCACAGCCAAATCCCACCTCCTATCTACTGCACACGTCTGATTTACATCTACTTGATTCCTGCTATAAAAAAATAGCAAAATTTGATACTAATATACCCAACAGGACCCATCATTGCCTTGCTCTTCAAAAATTACACTGGCTTGAATTTCCCAATCTGTTATTGCTCGATCAGCTCACCACTGCCCACTCCATTATCCACAAACCTGAAAATTGCACTGCATTCTCCAACCTAGTGCAATTAAATACCAATTCCAGGGCCCTTAGATCATCTAATAAACTTATACTCAAGGTTACAAAGTCCCATAATTACTTTGGTGACACACTCTTCTCCTTCAAAGTAGCCAAAAAGTGGAACCTATTACCCCAGAATATCTTAAAAAACACAGATCATCATAGCTTCAAAAAACTCCTACAGAATACCTTACTCAACAATGGCTATACTCCTGTAATACTCCTGGCTAGTTTCTCATGCCTTCGATCAAATGTTTTCTATACTGCTATCTTCTTGTCTTACTTCTTCGAAATGAAAATGCCACAATGGTTTTTATTTATATATCTAATGCGTTTCAAATTACTGTCTGTAATAAGGCTTAAGAAATGAAATGTTTTCTGTTTTACATTCACCTTTTTGTAAATTGTGATTGTTGGTAACTGTCAAACATTTTGTATATTGTTTGTTTGTAAGTCTTTTAAAAATTTCTGTACTCTTTTTGTACTATTGTTATGGAGCTTATCTCCCTGGATCTCCGCTGAAAATGGGCTACTTGCCCAGCTGGACTCCACCCAGTTAACAAATGTGTAAAATAAATAAAAATGACAATGGCTACGTTAACAAGCAAATACATAAGTATCTGCTACACACACACACACACACACACACACACACACACACACACACACACACACACACACACACACACAGAAACACACACACACACAGAAACATACATCAAACTTTTGTATCTGTCAGACAGCCACTAGACTACTGAAAGCCATGAGAGAGGGACCTGCAGGGTGACTAGGCTGGGCCTAAGTAATTAATGTACTTGTTTGCTTTGTTAACAAAGCAAGTTTTGTGCCTGTTGTTAGAGACATGACAAGTGGACTGGAATAACACACTGTCTCAATGTTTTAATAGTAGCAGATGATGAAATCTTCTTTTTTTTTCTATATTTCCAACTTTCACTGCAACTGAACACTTGCAAACATTTTGACAGAAATGTCTCAGATGACAGATTTCTTATCTGTAAAAACCTGTATATTTCCACAGGTTCATAAAAAGCCCAACTAGCAAATACAAAATCAACTTTATGTTTCAGATTGGAGAAGGTGGTACTTAATTTTACTTATTTCAACAGTTCCAAGTGACAAAAAATATTGATACTCAGACCATAAACTGGAAACCTAACCTGATAAACCTGCGTGTATTTTTGCTTGCTTAGATAGAGTCCCTTCACAAGTGCTTTAATAGCACAGATAGATATGTTTGCCAATTCATCAGTAAAGGTAACCAAATAATAAATAAATAAATAAATAAATAAATAACATTTAAATTTTTAGGCAGTGATTATACATCATGTAGGAAGCCTGCAAGAGCAAACAACATTTAATTAAGTATATGATGGATCATTACTTATTCAACATAATTCAGTTAATCAGATGGCTAAAAGTGGCAAGTAACCTATGCATATGGAGGTCACAAAGCTATATTTAATACATTCTTTAATTGTAAGAATTAATCATTTCATTATACTCAGGCAAGGCTAATTAGAAAAACATGAGAATCATCAGTAATGTATAATTTATTCAGTGAAGCCTATAAAGCCATTGAGAAAATATTGCTAATATAATCCATCAAACTAAGATACAGTGTGCAACTATTTATTTTGTCCTGCAGCCCACAGCATTTCATATTAAATACATATGCTTATTTTGATCTGTATATGCTTGTATATTTATATAATAATAAAATCTAAACAGAAGTAAGAGATAAACTGGAGTGGCTTATATGTACTGGGTGCACCAGTATAAACCTTTAAACCTTTTAAGCTGAAGCAACAAAATAAACTCACTTCATTTCATTCAACATTGTGTTACTTAAACTCACTTAATTTCATTCAACATTGTGTTACTATCAAACACCATAAAAATGACTATTTTTTTCAGTTTTATATTAACAAGCTAATTTCAACCAGTTTTATATTAAAATAAAATAATTTTTAAATTCCATGTCCGCTGATGAGATATGTATAGTGTCTAATGGCAACTGCTTAAGTTATTATTTTTATATCTTAGCTGCTACTTCAGAACTGTATTATATGAAACATTCATTTACCAAAACAGAATATGAGAATCTATATATTATGCAAGTTCATTTTGTCAAGTCATAGCTATATAACAGAAGGTTAACTTAGAAGTCTGCTAAATATCCATGCTTTTTTGAATTGCAAGCTCTAATTATCAATGAATAAGTGAATGATCTTTCTTCTACCTTATCATAGACATAATCATGTGACTTTTGGTAAGAAACAACCTCTCTTAATCCCATCCTTAAAGCATGAAGACAAGTACAGACAATAGCTGGAATCTCTTATCAGTTCAGTTTTACTATCAAGGTAAACTAATTCCTCATTATTCACACATACACCTATAGTACTCTCAAACCAAGCGACCAGAGACAAACTAACGTATTTTGTTTGAATAAAATCATTGATGACTGAAATCCTGCCATTCTTCTAAAGAAATGTAGTGTACATCAAAGCTAGGCCTGCGTCACATGGTGGCAGAACACTGCAGTGAGAAGTACACATGTGTATTGACATGGTGAAAAATTGTGCAACCAAGACATTAGCTGTATACTAACATGGAAATCAGAGAAATGTTAAAAAAATAAATAAATAAACTTATCACAATAGAGCAGAGCAAGAAGAGGTCTATGATAAATACAGCAATCATATACTATGAAATCCAGGAAAAAGCACCAAGAGGTCCAAGAAAATACTGGTAACTTCAAAAATAGACCCTCGGAGGGTACACAATAAAGCTAAGTGACAGCCGGGTTTACGAAATTTATTAAAAGTATTCACTCCACTAAACACATTAATGCTCGATTAACACAAATACGTTTTCATTTTGTAACTTCTTCAGATGTGGGCTGGTTTATCTCCAATGATTATTTAAATACTTTCAAATTAAAAGGATCCAGTCAAAGACTATCAATTAAGTATGACAGGAACACTTAAAAAAACAGTGGAAATAAAGCATTATGTATATTAAAAATAAAAGCACCAAATAGCACCACCACAGAGCAAATGTTCCCGTGGAATGAAAAACAAAAATGGAAATAGCTAAAACAAAGTACATTCACAGGAACAACCCACGGCCATTCTGTAAAAGTTCCAAACGTAAAAAGCAGTGTTATAATCTTCTTAGTAAATGCTGCTGAATGCAATGAGTAAATATAAAAATACTTTTATGTGTAGGACTCGGTAAGCAATTTCACCATATAGGCTTCATCAGACCGTATAAAAACAAATAAATACAGAGACTTATATACCTTATTGTTCATACTTAATTAATGACATAATTTCCTGCAACCTAATTAATTAGACTACTACTCCATACATTCATACTATGCAGTCAGACTATTAATAAATATAAAAAATACTTGTCTGATAAACATGTTGATTTCAAAATTAAATAAATGAAAATGCCACAGGATGTGCATCTAGCTAAATAAACAACATGTTCAGTTTGACAATCAGCTGAAGCATAAAGGATAAAAGTATAGTTAGAGATTGGATGACTAAAAGTACTCATAATATCAATAAACTCACATTGATTACACCTTTGACAGGGTTTCGTCCCTTTAGCAGAGTTGTTACAGATATCCTTCATTTGAAGATTGGGATAACATAAAATAAAAACAACTAGAGCTAGTCCATATTTCTCTGATGTGAATGCACAATTTTTAAAAGAGGGCCCAAGGAGGAGTGATAGTCATATAGTAAAAGTGCCTATGTTTTACACTGCAGATACTTCTGCACTAAAGAATATAGGGCAGAAGCATTGGGACATTTTGCTTTTGGATGACACTATTAAAGAAATAGTAGGAAGTGAACCTAAATTTCTTTTTAAGAATAGGAAAAATCTTAAACAAATTTTATGTTATCCCAATCTTCAAATGTTTATAACACTTAGTACCCCTCTTACTGCAAGTGACCCATCTCCACTGCTGGTGATATGGCCACCCACACAGGTTGTGATATCAGCCAGATGTCATTATGTTCCTTGGTTCTTGTGCAAAATGATGACTATGACTATGTGGTACATATCGAGATATTGGATGTTTTATTTATTCAGTCATGCACTGTGCAGTATAACCTTTAATTAGCACTGCATGCAGCACATTTGTTCCATTTGACAATCTCCTGCCACTGTGTTCCTCTCATGAACTTATAGCAATAGATTAGACTCCACTGCTTTATCTGTGCTGCTATGTGCTGTGTTAGTCAATGTCTGGGGTTGAATGAAGCAGCTGTTGCTCAGCCTCACTGTAATTGCTGGATGAGATAGTTATGCTGGCTGTGACGGGGGGGGGGGGTGCATGTGGGCAGTTTTACCTGCAGTTTATCCTCACTTTGTGAATTCCATATGGGCATCATCAAGCAGTGCTCCAGTAGGCACCTAGTATCACTTAAAACACAGGAGGAACATGAGGGGTAAGGCATTTGTGCTCACTGCCTTTGGTTCTATATATCACTGATTACCACAGTACTTCCACTTAGGGCAGCCACGGTGGTGCAGCAGTAGCATTGCAGCCTCACAACAAGAGGTTTACTGGTTCAATTCTCAGTTAGGTTGCCTTCTGTGTGGTGTCTACATGTCTTCCCTGCAGTCGTGTGGGTTTCCTCTGGGCTCTCCTGTTTCCTCCCACACCCCAAAGACATGCTGCAGGTGGATTGGACACTCTAAATTGGCTCTAGGTGTGTATGTTTGTGTGTGTGTGTGTGTGTGTGTGTGTGTGTGTGTGTGTGTGTGTGTGTGCCTTCTGCAGAAGCTTGGGTGCTGGACTGGCAACTCTACACCATAAAACTCTACTGCCAATCATTCTGTGGACCGTTGTTCCACTGTGGTGACCCCCTAATGGGAAAAGCTGAAAGGAAAAGAAGACAAGAGTGCTTCCACTTACCAGTTACTATCGAGATCATCCTGTGAAGTTTCGCCATGTAAAAAGTGACAACATAGATTACTTGTATTCTAGGTGTGGGAATTATGGAAACTGTCAGGGTGCTATGCAGAAATACTAGTTATCATCCCCTAAGCATTGCACTCAGATTAGTAGCTGACAGAATGCTAGCCTTTTTTACTGGCATAACATAGTTCATACACACCAGGTATTCCCTTCTTACTGACATAACACAGTTCCTAGACACCAGGTGCAATCTCTATTGTCATGTGTGTGCAATCTGCATCACTGAATACTTTATGGAGGAGATCAATGTCATCTCCGCAGGTGTATTGAAGAAACATGTGTGCTAATACACATGTAGTAGTAGTGTATTGATGAATACATTGAATATTCTACAAGCCAGCCACTGTGTGATACCAAATGTGCTCCACTGTTTGTCTCTTGAATGTCTATAGTGCCAGAAAAGTACACACTAAACATATCTTTGAGTCCCCAGTATAAGAAGTCCAAACATTCCTCCTGATCCTGTTTCTGAGCAAGATATGTTAGCAATCATCCATATAATACTTCCGTCTGCACTAAAATGGTTTGTCAGCTGCTTGTCGCTTAGCTAGTGGTATGCTACTAGTACCATTTTCAGTCATGACATTTGACACCTTGTCTTGATACCAGATGACAGGTAGCAGCATTTATACACAATAAATGCTGTTGCATGAGCATTGCTGCTGCTGTTAGCATCTTTTCTTTTTGCAGCTTGACAGATTAGCTCATTTTTTTTGTTGTTATAGTGACATATACAATTTGCTGTGCACCTACCACTCCATATATCGCTGAAACACATCATGCTTTCAGAAGCAATCGATGCAAAAACAAGAAAAAAAAGGTTCAATGGATTGTAAAACCAGAAAAACTAACACATTCAGCTATTTGGAGTTAGATACTTTCAGAGTCACTCCGTTAAATATAATTTTACACTCATTTGATTGCATGCCTTCAACTGCATGGCAATATACGGTCATCTTCATGGGCCTATGTCTGCATACTTTTCTCACTATTCTATAGCACTAGCAGGTACTCAACATGCCTGTGCTTGACCACTTCACAAGTGCTGCACACTACACAACTTGTCTATAAATTCTGCTTAAAATGAAAGCTCAAGGGCAAGTTTTGAAATGTATGTTCTGGTCACTGGATCACTATAGTTCAAACACTGTTACAATAAAGGTACAGCCTGAAAAAAATGTACACATTGGAATAAAGACCAAAAGATACCACTGTAATCCCTGTAGTTGTCGTTTGCACTGTCTTTTATAAACTGCAGGAAGAAATATTGAGCTTCTGATTGTCTGGGAGTATTTCTGAGGTATATACCACGGTTCATTTTAGTTTGGAGCTTGTGTGAATATCTTGTAAGAACTATTGTGTCTTATTTCTCTTTACTGCCATCTTGTTTTCAATATAACAAAATAACCAGTATAAACAATTCTATATACTTTTTTATTTGGGGAAGGCTATATGTTCCACATCTTAGATATTCTGAAATGTGTTAAAATTGTGCTAATTCTATCAGTTTTGGTGCTATGATAGATAATATTTGTACTCCATGATGTATAAGTGTATGTTTGAATTTGAATGTCAAATGTAGAAATCAAGAAATGTACCACAACAAAGTAGGACACATAAACATGTCTTTATATTTTAACTATTCTAACTACATTAGATCAAATTACTCAAAATGTACTGATATCAAGCCAGAATAAAGGTTATTTGGAGGTGTAATGCTCCTTATTCAAAACAATATAGTTTAGTGGTTAACAATATATAGTTAGATTCTAGCTAACCCTACTCTGAAGTAGCCCTTAATTGGATCACAGTATATCTGTTTTCACAAGCAGATGTACTAATACAAAAGCCGGTATAGTCCACATTCTTTTATATTGAAAACAGGAAACAATATTAAATGAAATGTACCGCCACTGTAATGAGAAATATATAGCTATACAGGAGGACTTGAACTGAAATGCAGCAAAAGTCTACACTAAATTAAGCAAAATTTTCAAGCTGGGGAACCTTAAAAAAATAGCAAATATCCATCCAAACCAAACCTGTCCACAAACTATGATTCTCTGCTAAATCACATTATATCTAATTTTGCGCAAGATCCTGGATGTTAGACGGAACATTCTTTGCAATTACTGTCAAGTTACCTCCACTTAGTCATTTAAAGCACTAAAGAAACTACAACAAATCATAACAGGTAGGCCACAATCTGGAACTAAATCAACCTGACCTTTTCACACCATTAGACTCCACGACAGGATATCGCAGTATAGCTAAAAACAGCAAATGCAGCTCCTTCATACTTTATACAGCAATTTATAACAGCCTAGGAAGGTCTTATCTGTTAACAATGAGATAGCTTATGGAACACTATTATCTATGAGTCACAACAAAGCTAAAACACTTAACAAATCAGAGGCCTGTTACCAAACCAACCCAACTGACAGCCGCACCTAATATTCCTACAGTTTAGGAAAAAATGCAGATTAGCAATGCATTCACTGCTAGAAATTTACCTTAGAAATAGACAGATTAGCATGCAGTCCAAAACACTTCTGGCAAACGATCAAAAAGTAATTAGCCCCATTACAGAAAATTCACCAGCTATGTCATCTACATCAAATACTTATTTTGGTTGGACTATAAATATTTCCAGCTGTCAACAACATACAACAGTACGGTCGTTTTCTTTAATTATTGCTTTTAATGCGGACCCACCAGACACAGAGTAGCAATTCCCCTTAACAAGCATCAGCAGAACATTTAATTTCAGGAAAATTTCATATTAAAAAAAAAAGAAAAACACAGGGACAAAATTCAGCAAGCTCCATCCTGCACCCCACTGAGGGGGGCTTCCCTAAAATTGCTAAACCCTGACTATTATTTTTAATGTGTTTCTTACTTCTGGCATTATGCTATTCTCATTCAAACATTCATTTATTGTGCTTCTGGCCAAAATTGCATCCCCCATCTCATTTAATGAATATATGCAGCCACAACCCTATATACAGTAACTAACATTACTTATAACAATATGAATGAAGGCATTCTAACAGCTCCTGCCTTCACTGACATGACTACAGCATTTGCAACAGTAAACCACCTACACCTTCAAATAAAAATGTTAGACTTGCTTTTGGTGAAAACTCTGTTCTGTGAAGAACACACTTCCTTACTAGTAGATCCTTCCAGTTCTGCACAAATTCGGATCTCACACATATAAGAACCCTTACCAATGACATCCGGTTAAGGCTCATTGTTGGATTCACTAATGCTCTCTCTTTCTGTGAATGATTACGAGTAAAAGGCTTACTGATCAGAATGTTGGATCCTGGCCACAGTTACTTAACAAAAATGAGCAAAAATAAAAATAAATAAAGTCCTCTTTCCAGAGGAAACATCATTCCAGTTAAGGGTTTAAGCAGATCTTTATTCAGCGATGGACAGTACAAATTCACTGCTAGAAAGTATAAGGCACTTAGCCTTGTGACTAATAGAACCTTTGCATATCTGCTTTGTGTGATGTGATATACATGGCTGAAGGACACATTTTTTAACATCCAATTGTATCTGTGGAAATAATGGTATGGAACCAAAACAATTTGAGGTGTTGTGAAGTCTGAGCCCAAAGGCCTGGTAGAGTACATGCCTGTATGGTCTGCATGTTGTGGGGCCCCAGTAACTGACATATAACAGTAATAATAATAATAAAGATAGGAATCCTCTGGTATCATCTCATAGCACCAGATACCTACTACCAATACCATTGAAGATTCATATGATAGCATACAGAGCACGGAAGTTACTCCTTAAATGTTTACTGCTCTCCTGCTTATATCTCATTACAGTGCTTGTCATTCCTTCACCATCCTTTTTTACCCACCACTTGAGCACAGACATGCAGCTAACTACACAGACAGAAAGACACATGCAAGGTGTCTGGGTGAAGGCCAGGGAGGGTTTGCTATTACTTGCAATACTTTAATAATGTTGTTTCTATGGCCAGGATTCAGAAACAGACCAGCTGTGAGCAGTCAGGCTGCGACAAAAAGGGCCACTTAGTGTGAATAGGAAACCAAGCAATTCAAAGACAGATAAGCTGCAATGAGTAAAGACCTAATTATTGGGTAAACTGTATGCCTCTGACTCACTCACTGATTACCACAAGTAATAAAGGGCCCTTCTCTGCTGTCCTTGAATTAATCAGTTGTGGCAGGCAATGCATCATGATAACACAGGCATTTGCATGAGCAAACACAACACACGCGCGCACACACGCACACACACACACACACACACACACGCACGTGTGCACGCAAACATGCATGCACACACACACAAGCATACGCACACACACACACACATAATACAATATGACTATTGTTGATAATAATGGCATACATTAGAATTTCACTCTTCTTATTGTACAGAAATGCATTTGGATGACAGTTCTGTTACTTTATTAACTTTTTAGGTGGATAAGAGTAACATTTAGAAAAACTTCCTGGTGCCAGCTAGTTCCTACCACACCAGCTTTGTCTGGAAGTCTTAACACGACCTTCATATGTCACAGACCAGTACAGAAATTCAGTAAGGCCAGGTGTAAGAGTCTCTTACTTCTTAGTACACGGGTTATGCTGCAGCACCTGTATTTGTTGTAACTTCATGAGGGAATTAGGATTCAAGAATGTCCCAGGTATCTAATGGTCCTCCCAACATTTATTTCATCCTGCTAAACCTGATGTATCATTCACTTTTCCAGTAATTAGCTGTACTAAAAGTTTCCATGGTGCCTAGTGTCTCACTTACATCCACTGCTCAATAGTCTAGTGGGAGTTCAGAGGCATGGATGTTCCCCCACCCTCAAACATGCACATACAGTCACACATACAATCACACATACAGACACACACACATACACTCATACTCACAGACATCACCATACACACACAATCTCCATACATCATTCACTCCCTCACTGAGTTGGACTCATGTACACACTCACCCATTCACACACACACACACACACACACACACACACACACACACACACACACACACACACACACACACACAGACTCCACTAAAATGACTTCTGCATGTACTGAGTTACATCGCCACACACACACACACACACACAACACATAAACACAAACATACTCCCCTAACACCACTCATACTTCCGCATGTATACAGTCACACACACACACACACACACACACACACACACACACACACACACACACACACACACCTACTCTCATACTCACAGACATCACCACACACAAAATCTCCATATATCATTCATTCCCTCATTGAGTTGGACTCATGTACACACTCACACATTCTCACACACACACACACACGCACAAACACACACACACACACACACACACACACACACACACACACACACACACACACACACACACACACGCACACACACTCTCCACTAAAACGACTTATACTTCTGCATGTACTGAGGTACATGGCCACACAGGCACACACAACACACAAACACACACATACTCCCCTAACACCACTCATACTTCTGCATGTACTCACACAAACAGCCACACACAAACAGTACACACATCCACACAGAGACTCCTCAGACACCATTCATACTTCTGCATGTATACACACACACACACACACACACACACACACACACACACACACACACACACACACACACACACAGACACACACACACACACACACACACACACACATGTCCACACCCATCCATACACATTCAAACACTACCTACTCGCTAAAGTTTCTGGCATGCACCTCTAATGCAGTCTCACCCACTGAAAGGAACAGGAGCAAATGTGATTTTGGCTGAGTTAATGATCACCTTTGTCAGAAATGACTGACATAGTCGAGCAGTTCTGAGAGTCACTCATCTGCCTAAAGCACTTTCCACAGATATTTCAGGGGAAAACCAGATGGTTAATTATCATATGCTGCTTCATTGCAATGCTTCATTAACATTTGCAGTAGGCTGTGTAAGAACTGGAAATGGATACTGCCAGTTGTAAAAAGGGCTTTCCACTGTCATAACTTTTCTGAATCTCAGACTATGTCCTTAATGTTATTAAATAAATCATATAAAGCACATGCCATCTGTAATTTTGCATGCACTTAAGTCCTTGCACCATAGGTACAGGTATGGGACAGTGCACGTGGGTGAAAAAGAATTGAGAAGTTCCTCCCTGGATTATATAAAAAGAGATATGACAGAGCACTCAGAGCATGTGTCTGAAGAAGGTATTCTGCCATCACCATGTCACAAAACAAACAAATGAATACTGACTTCAACAGTTAGCTTAGCATCTGGTGTCATTCTAAGGAGGTATTATATACATCAGCCTGGAAAGACATAGTAGAAAGTTCCTACTACTATGCTAAGGATGCCCAGCCAGCACCCCCCCCCCCCCGCAAGGCTTTTGTATATTGGCTAAATCCTTGTCCATTCCACATTGCTCTTTTTTTAGTGACATCAGCCTTCAAAGCTTCCAATATAACAAAACAGAATCTGGTTAACATAAAGGTATTAAACAAGCCATAACAAATCCCATTCAATTCAAGCACACCTTATCTTCGAATACATCAATTATGCATCATCACAGAGACCTGGTTCAGGACCAGTATGAGCCCTCAATTAATTCAGTTTGAATGCCTTCCAGAAGTTCAGGTCCACAACATCAGATAAAGGCACTAAAGGAGGTGGTCTCTCCATATTCTTAAATAGATTTTACCTCCAGCCTCATTAGACAGGATAATGACCTGGAACTTATCTATGTCCATCTTACTATTAACAAAACATTTATAATTTCACAGCTAACTATCAGACCACCTCTATCCCCCCCACAGCAAATACCTCCTACCTAACCAGTATGAAGACCCTGTGCATCAAGCCAAACATCTTTCTTCTAGGAGACTTCAACTAATTGTCCATCAACTGTGAGATGTATACATCCTCAAACAGGTATGCCCAGAAATTTCTAGACTTCACCCATACAGACTCTTTGAACCTGTTAATGCACATCCCATCCAGAGGGGTAAGCTCCTAGACTTGGTATTTAGAAATATGCAACAGTTTTGTCCCCTATCCAGCTTTATCTTCCACCCTGGACAAAAGGGATCACAAATCAGCCACATTCACCTTAAGACTGAAGCTGAGCTGGAAGAATTTTCCTGTACCTCAGTGTTCAGAGACTATACCAAGGCTGATTTACTAAAACTGAGTGATAACCTGTTTAAACTCAAAAAACTCTTTCATTTGGATGACCCCATGGCTTATGTAGAATACATTACTGCCAAATTCTTCACAAATGTAAATAGCTGCATAGGTACATCTATTCCTCTCAAAAGAAAATCCAACATGAAATTGAAAAATAACCCCCTACTGGGGAATTCTAATATCAATAGGTTATATAATACAAGAAAAAAAACACTGCACGCAAAAGTAAATTTAACTCCCAAGACATCAATAATGCTCTTCTTAAACTTGAAACACAAGACCCTAATCATACGTTCATAGGTGTCTACTAGGCTAATGACCACAAGGGCCTTTTTAAGCCTAGCCATGCATCCCAAATCTTTGACAAGTTCTGATACCCTTGATAAGTGTAAGCATGGGCCTGGGAGATTAACCATTTACAGGTTACCTGTGTCCATTAGAGACATAGGTGCCAAATCAGGGATGAATTTCCATTTTCCCATCCAATTGTCCAAGTTGTGCTTGAATTTCGTTAGGGAGGAACTCTGCTTCACATGGATGGGGAGCCTGTTCCATAGATGGGGTAATCTCTGGGATACATATCTATCTCTCCAGTAGGTCCTATTTATATTGCAGGCAAGGTTTAAGTCTTTAGAATGGGTAATTCTGGTGCTGTTTGTTTTGTGGATATGCAGGAGGTTCATCAGAGTGGGGTCTGACAATGCACTTTATGCCAGGCATAGATCTCCCCTCAAAAGCCTATAGGTGACAAAATACAGGGATAGGGCCTTGAGGCAGTCTGCATAGGACATTTTACTTATGTCTTGCGTTCTTTTAGTGAGGAACCTCTGTGAATGTTCCAGTTGTTGGCTATGCCTAGTTAGGCACATACCAAAGTGGGCATTGTACTCAATGACAGGTCTGATGAATGCTGAATACAGTGGAACAATGACTTCTTTGGACTTAGATGCTATACCTTTGTTTATAAGTTTATAAGTTGCGCAGCACAGAATGATTTCCTCACTACTCTGATGGTCAAAAGCTAGATTACTGTGTGTGTCCCTAAGTCCCTGACTCAGTAGTCAGGGACTTAGGGACACACATAGATAGTAATCTAGCCTTTGTTTATAAGTTGTGCAGCACAGAATGATTTCCTTACCACTCTGATGGTCAAGGGCTAGATTACTATCTATGTGTGTCCCTAAGTCCCTGACTACTGGGTCAACTCTAAGGGGTGTGTTGTCAATATGATAGATACCAGGGATGGATGACTTCTTAAAGGATACTATTGTGCATTTCTTGGCATTTAGTTTTAGTCCATGGCTCTGACACCAGTTGTTTGTGTTTGTCAGCCTCTCCTAGAGAACATTTGTGTCAGTGTGAGATTTAATGACAGCTTCTAATTTGCAATCATCTGCAAATTTAGTCAGCCAGAGACCACTGACATTGGCATTGACTTATGAGAAGTAAATGCCAAAAAGGAGCGGTCAATGGAATTATCCCTGAGGGACTCCACTTGTGACTGGCTTCTTTGTAGAGGTGGACTCCCCAATTCTAACTTCCTGGGTCCTGTCTGTGAGAAAGTTGACTATCTACCGGGTGACATATGAGTTTGTACCTAACCTCTTCAGTTAGTCAACAATGCCCGAATGGGGTATTATGTCAAATGCCTTGGCCAGGTCAAGGTAAGCTGTGTGAACAATTTTGCCCTCATCCATTGCTATGGTGACTTCTCAAAGAAGTCCACCTCTCAACCTCTTAATGCAAAAAATCTGGACAAAGCTTGACAAAATGGGGGTACAAACAGGGACATATGTTAAATATTGCTCTTATAAACTGCTCAAGTAACAGGATTTGTTTTAATATACATTTTCTGAAGGATTTGAAGTCTGAAATTCAAATGTATGTCATTATTTAGTGACTACAATCCTGTGATCATCCCAGTGATTTGCCAGGAAAAAAGAGGAACAGGCCAAAAATATGAGCCAAAAATCTGGACATTCTGTGAAAATCTGTACAGCTGAGAGGTAATGAGTAGGCATGCTCTGCCCTTGACGAAATCAAACTGGGTTGGGTTCAGTGTCTGGAGGTTTACTATATCTCTATTGATGATCTCCATGATAATTCATTCCATGGTTTTACACATAAGACTGGTGAGACTTGTGGGTCTGTAGTTTCCAGGGTCTGTAGATGGCCCACCTTTGTGCAGAGGGATGACTGTTGCCTTTCTCCATTCATGAGGTACGAAGCTTGTTTGGAGGCTACAGTTAAACAGTAATTCCAGAGGCCCTTATAGATCATGTTTCATGCTATTTAGAAAGCATTCTGGGATATTGTCTGGGCCCATTGATGCAGTTTTCTTGGTCATAGAGAGAGCATCAACGACCTGTTCCCTAGTGATAGTAGTGGGAGTTATATTTGATGATATTTCCTGAGGAAAGGTTGAGGGGGAGAGAGGGTTAAAGTTGGAGCTGAATTTATCAGGCAGGAGGTTTGCTATATCTTCTGGCTCAGTATAGGTCGCTCCATTTACAATGAGCTCTGCACACAATTGTGTATTGCCTTTGAGGCTGCAGACATAGGTAAAGAATGCTTTGTGGTTGTCCTTGGCCTGGGAGGTCAAACTTACCTTAAATTTGTCTTTGGTAGACTTTATTTGTCCTCTTGAGTTGTTTATTTAGTTTGATGAGAGTGCTTTTATTCTGCTGGGTGCTGCACCTCCTAATTTTTGCCATGATTTTCTTCCTCATGTTATACAGCCTATTAATTTTGTGATTCCACCAGGGTGGCTTGTTTATTGAGTTAGTTCTGTACTTCTTCCTGGTGGGTACAGCTGCCTCTGTGCAGCTATTAACATGCTTATCCAGGGTTTCTGTAAACAGTTCTGCATAGGCAGCAGCGTTCTCAAGGTTTATGAGGGCTTGAAATTTTGCCAAGTTCTCACTTTATAGCAGGAGGTTAGCCTTAGAATAGTTCCTGAATATTCCAGGTTTAGCTGGGGGTCCAGGTTTTATTTTTACTTCAAAGGAGACTATTTTGTGGTCTGACCTTAGCAGAGAAGGCACTACAGTAAGGAATGTGCAGTACTCTCCCATATTAGTAAGGTCCAGATCCAATATGGTTGCACCCCTGATTGGTGTATTGACTATCCGGTCTGGGGAGTTTGTGTTTACAAAATCCAGGAATCTCTGTGCATTTCTTACAAAGCCATGTCTGACACAGCCCTGTTAGAAATGTTACACCTAAATAAATCCCACTCCCTCCGCACCACACGCTCCAGGGACCTCAACCTCATTACCACAATCAACAGAACATGCTGTAGGGACAGGTTCATAACCCAGAGACTGCCCATGCTCTGGAACAGACTTCCCATACATGTCAAGCAGAGCACCTCAATGGCCCTTTTCAAGAGAAATCTTGATGAGTGGATGGGAAATAGAAAGTTCACCCCGGGGATCACTCCAGTGGATCTGCTTGCTAGAGGCACTGGGAACTAACAGCGGCATGATGCCAGGGCACTTCTGTGGGCTAGGTTTGTAAAGGCTCCAGGGCCATTGGCCTAGTACACACCAATGAACTTATGAACCTATGTACGTTTGGTGTTGTATACAACTCCCAATTAATAGTGAGGTAATTAAATCCACCCATGAATATGGTATTGGGTTGGATGGTTAGTATTTCTAAAAAGTTTAAATACATTGTATTGGTTTTCTGGGTCATACAGTGAGACCTATAGCTTGCAAGGAAGTGGTATTGGATTTTGCCTATGGTGATTTGAACATGGAGCAGCTCAAGTGCATTGTGCTGTTTGACCAGCTTTGAAGTATATTTATTTTTGATGTAAATAGAGACACCTCACCTTTAGTCCCTGCCTGTGAAGTAGCTGGCCTAAATGTGTGGAAAGCATTATAACCCTGCACAGTTGGTGTGCTCTCCGCAGCTTTAAACCATGTCTCAGTGACCGTACATATGTCAGCATTCTCTAGGGTAAAGAGAGTTTCTAGGGAGTGGATTTTTGGTTTAGACTCCTAGCATTGAGCAGTAATACCTTTAGATTTTCTTGGTTTTGATTTGCTATATCAGAAGTACTTTCAGTTTGGGCATTTACGAAAAAAGCCACTATGGGGGAAGACAATGTTTTAGCTAATATTCAAAAGCCTAGGGGAGAGAGGTGCAAACCATCCCTGGCAAAGCAGCATGGTCTGTTGACCATCTCCCCCCATGCTGACAAATATTGCACCCCCCCCCCCCTTAGAATGATACCAGAAACTAAGCCAATTACTAAAGTCAATCATCTTTTGTTCATATTTTGGCATCATCCTTGGAGAAGGTAAAATGCTGCTCAATGCTAGGCTCATACCAGCCTGAGACACATATTCCGAGAGCTGCATGATGTCTCTCTTCATATAGTTCAGGGAGGTACGTCTCAATCATTTACTCTTATATGGACTATAACTGAGTTATATTGGTAAATGTGGTCCAATGACCTGAGTGCATGTGTAATGTGGTGGATCCTAGTCCCGTATATGCAACTGACTATGACTTTCTCTTTACTCAGCCTGGTGGGAGGGACACCAGTGTATCTCATGATGGAGTCAACCAAAGTCAAATATTAGAAAAAAATAGCCACCCAGGTAAAGGAAAACCCAAAGTCATCTTAGTTATGTTATAAATCTCAGAAATAATGGTCAGCACCACACAGACCTAATAGTACAGGATATTACTCACTTAGACCCAGAGGACATAGGCAGTCTATTAATGGACAGATTTAGTTCAGATTTCTCCCCACATTTCCCTCCTATATTCCCTAATCACAAAACTGCATGTACACCCCTCTACTTTAATCTCAAAAGAACAAGTTCTCAAGGTGATATCCAAGGCCAAGAACACTACTTCTATGTGGACAGAAAGCATGCCAAGTTGCCCACTGGTCAGCCTGAAACAGGACCTGTCAGATGCTCCTACACTGATTATTCAATACCCGCCACCAACAGGCTTCATGCCTCTCCCAGGGGGAAGGTTGGCATAATGGTTAAGGTGTTTAACTTACAAACACAAGGTTCAGGGTTTGACTCTCAAATGAGGTAATTGGCTAGGCTTAAAATAGACTACAAGGGCAGTTAGTCTAGTACTAATCTACAAACCTATACATGAATGAAGACAGCATCAATGCGTCCAGGTAATTATAGACTCACAAGCCTGATCTGCTTCATCTATAAGGCTGTGGAAGGTATCTTTATGGAATTAAAAGATAAGGACATGGGTAACTCCAAACTTTCAATCCAAGCCAGTATGAACTTATCAAGGGCAGATCCTGCCTACTTAACCTGGTTAACTTCTTTGACGTGGTTACTTAAGCAATGTATAATGGCAAATCAGTATAAACTACATACCTAGATCTGGTAAAGACATTCAACACCAGCCCACACTCAGATATCACAGATAAACTCTCCCATCTAAATTCCTTTGTTACTCTTTGGATAGCAAAGTTACTCACAAAGAGAACCCAGAAAATGAAGGTGGGTGGCTCTACCTCCTCCAAAATACCTGTCACTAGTTGTGTACCCCAGGGTTCAGTCTTGGGCCAATCTCCTTTGGCATGTACTTCTCAGAGAGTAAATGTAAAGGGTTTATGGCTGACCAAGTCTGTTGATGACAGTAAACTTGGTGCCATCATAAACTCCCCAGAGGATACCAAAATGATCCCAAGAGGATCCTTTCCAAACAAATAGCTGGTGATTAAATGCCAATGAATGTATAACTGCATCCCTTCACTTGTAACTATGACAGTGACAGCACTCCCCTGAAAGCTGATCTTGTAACAGCTATACTGTCAAGTCTTCTTTGATCACCAAGTATCTAGTATTGCAAGGACGTCTGTTTTCTTTGCGCAGCTGATATCTGAAGGTATGACATCCTAGTCCGAGGATGAAATCAGGCCAATGCACTCATCTCTCATCAGGCAGGTCTCTGAATATACTATCCTGTTTGGCATCTATCTGTCCAAACAGATGTCATGCTTAGAGCAACCACAATGATTTCTCACTTAAAATCTCAAGGGCCTAAATCACAGAAATTATGCTTACCTTCTCAGAGCTTTGTTACTCTTCTTGGTATCATACAAGCTACTGATAGATTGTCTCTGCCTCACATACAGAGCCTCAACAAACTCTAGCCTATCAGACCAATTACATATTGTGGTAGCACAGACTTCAGCTTAAGGGATCTCGATCTGTTTCACAATGTAAACAGAACATGTTGGGGGGAAAGGTATGTATCACAGGGAATACATCGAATAAAGGAACCACCTTTCATTCCACATAAAGTGCAAAGTACCTCCCTTACTCTCTTTAAAGGTAATTTGGATAAATGGATGGGAAACTACAAATTCACCACTGGTTTAGCATCTATGTCCCTCATTTGTACAGGCAACTAGTAAATGTCCCAACTGTTTCTTGTTCTGCCCACCTCTGGGTTATTAATTCTAAAACTACCATGGGAATGTAAGGCTAGGCTTCTTAAGATCCTCACAGATCAATAGCATAATAAGTATTAATGAACTTAAGTATCTTTTCATTCTGTGTTCCTACTTTATCCAAATCAGGATCACAAGGGAGACACAGCTTAACACACACACACACACACACACACACACACACACACACACACACACACACACACACACACACACAAAAGCATTAACACCTGACAGTGTATGTCAATTCAATTACAATCTACCGCATGTCTTTGGAGTGTAGGAGGACTTCAGAGTACCTACTAATATCTCCCAAAAGATTATTGTGTACAAAAGAGATTAGCAAAGCAGAAATAGATGAATTCCTATCTTCTGGCACATACACACCAACTGTCAAAAAATGAGACACAGAGACAGAAACAGAGAGAAGAAAACACTTGTAATTCAAAGACAAGTAAAATTAAAATTTAAACTGAATGTAATAAAAACTACTACTTAAATTTACTCTACGTGTTAATACGTTATTGGAATTTAGGATTAAGAACTATGCAAACAGTTATGGTAATACTCTATGCCATTTAGACAAACAGCTGTTATATTTTTATAGGTTGATACTATAATTTATTAGTAACAGTATTCTAACCTGTTAAACATTTGTAGGTAGCTTAAATTTATCACCCAAACACTTGCATTAGAGTATTTCATAAAGCTGCTTTATAAGGATCATGAAGTGAAAACACAATTATCAAACCTAGCTGCTGTATTAAAAAACCTTTATCAGCTCTAGCTGGAAAAAGATATTTACAAAGCAATCAACAGTAGGACCGTTACCACTTGCATCTGGAGATATGCTTAAGGCATAAGCTGTGTAAGGCATGTGTTTGAAAAATACTATTGCTGGTAGAGATCTAGCATACTTTGGAATAAATTGTTTGTTATTGTTTGTTTATAACGGCACAAGTATCTACTACACTGTTAGCACATACAGCATCTTTATATGATTTTATTAGCAAGTTTCAGCCAGAATCCTAGTTTTCTTGCATTGCTTAGAAGACAGCTCACTTACTGATGATTTGATCATAATACTGCAAACGAAATGATAATGTTATTTTACACTGCAGCAGATAGGCAAGACTGGGCAATAGTCTATCCTAACATGACCATTTCCCTTGAGCTCACCTCAATTGTCTATCAAAGTTGCTATATGCACACAAGACAGGAGGTATGCTCATGACACATGGTCTTGTTTCATTATTTCCAAAAACTATGGTCTGAAATGGTAGATAATAAGCAAAATGGAAGATCTGTACTTCCTAGGCATGGAGAAGAACTGACATGGAAACCTCCCATACACCAGAAAACTCTTAGTAATAAGTACTGCCTAACATAACCAGAGATACTAGTTTACTAACAGATGACGCACAATGTCTTTTTTTCTGTAATAGTACAATTCCAGTTAAATCATCTTTTTTGTTACTGTCCAGATTTTACTATGCATACATATATCAGGGTGTGGGTAAGTAATAATATGTACATTTTTGCCAGTCACTGAACAGAGGTGTAGCCCATGTTAGGATTTTTATTGTCCACTTACACAATGCTGAATCATATGAAAATAGATTCATCACTTTTATTGAACAAGCCATAGTAATCTTTAAAATGGTGACAGCCCTAATTGGCTAGTATTCTGTCAAATGCTGTTATACATGCATTATAAAAGCTACAGAAGAAAAAAAACACTCCATGAAAGAAATATAACAGCAGATGACGAGTCACTATGACTAATCAAGCAATTATATGATATGTGATTAGTCAATACTAAACCATCTAAAAATATGGAAGGTCACAAGTTCAAATTAGTGATGCCATCAAGATCATAAAAACACAAAAACATCTTACTTTCTGCATGGAGGAAAGACCCTGTAATACCCCTGGTAAGGAAGTGATCCCACCATACCCATTAAGTCTGAAGTAGTACAAACTCATAGAAAAGAGTGACAGTAGAAACAACATGAAACAAATGCTCTCCCTTTTTTCCCGAGTCCAGCATTCATCTGAAGGTATGATCTGTGGCCATGTAAGTACTCATGTAGTGAAACGACAACAAAAGGAAATACATTCCTGTGTTTCATTATTCAACAAAGCAGGAACGAACAAACTGTTGGTTTCTTAGCAGATACATCTAATTGTCTTCTTCATCACTCTAAATAAAGATTTTAATGTGCTATCTCAAAATTCAGTAAATTAAGATAAAGATCAATAGGAGGTATTCCATTCTACTACATATGGCAAACTTCTGTGCCCTCCAGTAAATTCTGCTGCTCAGGTGAAAAAAAGTGCACATTCTATGCTTATAAATACAGAATACTGTAGACTTCTTTCCCATCATATTTAGCAAAAAGCAAAACAATAACTCAATAGCATAAAACACACTGGTTTGACATTAATGTGGTGTCTACAGTTAGTAACAGCAGAACTAACACTAATTTGCATCAATCACAGTCCTAGCAAAGCACATTTGAATCGTCTTATACTCAGTGAAACAACTTTACATTCCAACATTTGATAAATCAGGCATAACTGTGCATTTAATCCCATACAAATGCATAAACAATTGCATCAGTTGGCATGTTTTGCACTTTGCATTCTTCTGTTTCTGAAATAAATAGGAAAGATGTCCTTAGTACAAGAAGGTACTATCACTGAATAAGCTTACCTTCATATGTTCCACTTTCTAGGAGAGCACCACTTTTTTCCAATTCCATAAACTCCTTAACAGATATAAAATTATAGTCCACTCCAGGGACTTCTCCTTCTTTAGGTTGTCTTGTGGTGCCTAAAATAAACCAAAGAAATTATTAGTAAGGTTTTCTATCAGGAACTTAACATCTGCTATTTCTAGTTGTTAATCCCCATCCACTCTTCAGTTTATACCAGTTCAAAGAATCTCAATGGCTGAAGTTTTACAATGTCCTGTCAAAGCTATGGCTACAAACTACAGTTATTACATGATAAAGTATTTTTTCTCCATTGTTTATATCACTTACATAAATTACATTTATACTGAGTACTAGTAAAATAATAAGACTAAATCTGGAATTTTACATTTCTGATTTAAGCACTGCCAAATATATGTTATTAAATAACATGGATAAAGAGCATGCCTCACCAGGAATACATTCTCAACAAAAATGTCATATACTGTCTAAGGTTGCGTCTATTCCTGACCTGCATTTTGCAGACAAAAACAGTCTTTCTAATAAATGCAATTTCTGAGCACTCATTGAGGAACACAGGCACAAAAAATAAAAATAAAATACTGCCACTGGGTTTTCACTTCTTTAGATGTGCATTACACATATAACTTATTTTTGAATGCATCGGTCCACAAAAAACACCAGCCAGTTGTTCACTTCTCACAGAGGTCATATGTTAATATATGCTTACTCAGTAAGACAACAGCACTGTCAAATTCTACAACAAAAAGGCAGCGAGGCAAAGAAAATGAAGGATGGAGCTAGAGAGAGACAGTCACTGACGTCCCGCTCACCAGGCTGAACAAGGAGAAGGTCACGGTGAGCTGCCTGTCAGGCGCTACGATCTGCCACATAACACAAGCACTCAGGTCACTCCAAGGCAAGTACAAATATGACTCGGTCATTGTCCATGCTGGTGTGAATGACCTGCGATGTACCTCCCTGGACTACATGAAAAGAGACATAGCCCTGGCCGGTATGACCCTGACCTTGAGCAGCATCTTACCTTCACCAAGAATGATGCCACAATATGAAGACAAGATGATCAATTTCAACAATTGGCATAAGTATTGGTGTCATTCAAAGGGGATCCAATGCCTGTCAGCCTGGGATGACATGCTCGACAAGCCACGATGATTCGCTAGGGACGGCTTGCACCTATCACCGCTGGGCTTTCGGATATTGGCAAAGGCTCTTGCTACCCCCATAGTGCCTTCTTTAGGCAAGGCTCAAAAGACAAACCCACCTCCGTAGGTATCACAAGGGATAAGAAACTAAGAGTAATGCTACTCAACGCCAGAAGTCTAAACCTCAAGATGCATGTACTCGAAACTCTCCTTAGCATGGAGAACATCGATATCTGTGCAGTAACAGAAACCTCGTTCAAGGCTCCCGAGAGCACCCCAGCACTACCAGGTTATACCTCATACCATGCTTTTCGGCCCCAAAACTTGGACCGAACCATAAAAGGAGGGGGAGTATCAATATTCGTCAAAGATACCCACACCTCCAGGTTGGTGGCACAGCACGAAGCATCAGAGACTATCCATGTGCAACTAACAGCGGGTAAAACTGCCCTCCAGTTTATAGCCTGCTACAGACACCCTCCCAAACCCAGAAACTCCACTCGGCCTTCCTGAGAACACTGGAAAATATGAAGGTCTCTCCAAACACCATTATATTGGGCGACTTCAACTTCTCAAACATAGACTGGGAACATTACTCTAGCTCCGACATCCTAGCCCAAATGTTCCTAGAATTTATAAATTCAAATACTATGGAACAACTTGTTACCAGTCCCACAAGAGGGGAAAACATACTGGACCTGATCATCACCAACATGGGGACTCTAAGCTCCAGACCAGAAGTGTATCCCTCACTGGTAAGATCAGACCATAAACTAATCTCACTGGATATTCACATCCCGACCCCTCCCCCTGCCCAAAAAACCACAGTGAAAGACCTCTCTAAAGCAAATTTCACACTCCTCAAAATCGAGGTGGAATCCTTCAAAGCCCCCGGGCCTGTGGAAAATATGGCCCAGACCGCAGAATCCTTTATAAACGCATTATATGAACACCTTCAAGAATGCATGGATCATGCAATCCCAAATAAAACCAAGATCCAATCCTCCAAAGGCAGACGTCCTGTCTGGTGGACCTCAGCCATAAACAAACTATACAACAGAAGGAGGAAGCTACTACATGATAGAGCAAAATCCCAAAAAGGCAAGGCATCTCTGATCAGTATTAGCAAAAAACTACGGGCACTCATAAAATCATCTAAGGCCAGCTTCGAGAGAAATATTGCACAGGACACAAAGGATAATCACAAGGCTTTCTTAAGTTATGTTAGGAACCTGGGTGGGAATTCCCAGATATGCTCAGAATTAGTCCAAAATGACAAAAAATACACTGAACCCACAGACATTGCCAACATCCTAGCTGACAGGTTCAGCGCAAACTCCCCCTCCCCTCCCCACCAAAACGGCAAATATCTATCCCAGCAGAGTGCTGCTCCCCTGACATCTGAGATGCTCTGGTAAGAGTTGCCTGCTCCAAAGCAAAAAACACAGCATCAATGGGACCAGACGGTGTCCCGGGCTGCGTCCTACATGAACTCCAAGAAGAGCTAAACCCAAACTTAAAACTACTGTTCAATCTCAGCCTTACTACAGGATATGTACCCAAAGAGTGGCGTACAGCAACAGTGGTCCCTCTCCACAAAGGTGGTGCCTCAACGGATCCTGGAAACTATCGCCCCATAAGCCTGACTAGCTTGGTCTGCAAAGCTATGGAAAGGATCATCATGGACCTTATAAATAAAGATATTGGGGACCTACAGACACTGGATCCTACCCAGTTCGGCTTTGTTAAGGGCAGATCCTGCCTCTTAAACCTCGTTGATTTCTTTGAAACAGTCACCAAGGCCATTGACAAGGGGAAGGTGGTCCACACAACCTACCTGGACCTCGCAAAAGCCTTTGATACAATACCCCACTTGGGAATTATAGATAAGCTCACCAGCTTAAATATAAACCCCTATGTCACTAGATGGGTTGTAAACTGGCTCAAGGACAGAACCCACACGGTTAAAATTGCTGGAGCCATGTCAGACTCCAAACCAGTTACAAGTGGCGTCCCACAAGGCTCAGTCCTGGGACCTCTCTTGTTCAGTATATATTTCTCAGAGGTACAGGCCAACACGGAAGGACTGTGGCTGACCAAGTTCACAGATGACTGCAAACTGGGCGCCATAATCGACTCTCCAGCCGACACAAGCATCCTCCAAAAGGGCATCATAGAAACAGACAACTGGTGCCAGAGCCATGGCCTCAAGCTAAATGCCAAAAAGTGTATCGTCATCCCCTTTAGCAAAAACAAAGTGCCCACAAATTACCACATAAGTGGTAATCCATTAAGTATGGAAGAAGTAATTAGGGACCTGGGGACCCAAGTTGATAGCAATCTCACATTTGACAACCACATGGCCAAAGTGGTTAGAATAATATTTTATATAGCCCACCTAATCATGAAGGGATTCACATCTAGATCAGGGGAGGTCATCGTGCCTCTTTACTCATCCCTCATCAGGCCCATAATTGAGGACAATGCCCCTTTTAGGATGTACTTTATCAGACACCTGCAGCAACTGGAAAGACCCCAAAAGTACCTCACCAAGAGGATCAAAGGGCTCAAACAGATGCCATATGCTGCCCGGTTAAAGAAACTCCAGCTCTACTCAGTGGCATACCGCCTACTCAGAGGCGATCTATGCCTGACGTATAAAGCTATGTCCAACCCAGAATTAATGGACATGCTGCACCTCAGAAAATCCAAATCCCATCGAGCTACACGCTCGAGATACTTGAACCTCAGCACTGAAATAAATAGGACATGCTGGAGGAACAGATTCATAACCCAGAGGCTCCATTCACTCTGGAATAAAATCCCAGTCCAGGTTAGGCAGAGTCCCTCATTGACTCTCTTCAAGAGGAATCTTGATGAGTGGATGGGGGATCGGAGGTTTACCCCTGGTATCACTTCTGTGTCACTGTTAGACAGAGGCACAGTACACTAACCTCAAAAAAGAGCATAGCAAAATTTATTTAAAATGGGTGGCGAAAGCCAAACACACTCTGGCTAGGCTTATAAATGCCCTAGGGCAGATAGTCTAGTATGAACCTATGAACCTATGAAAATAAATGCTGTAGTATAACTTTATATCATAAAAGAAAAAAAAACAAGATGCCTATAGTTAAGACTGAACAGAACTTCCAAATGAAAACCATTTATTCCTGTTGTATAGAAATCACTGAGGACTACAATAAATGCATTCATATTTGATACACTTTAGACACCAGAGGAATGGTTCTAATGGGGTGTGGGGACAATAGAAGACAGAGGTCTGCTGTCCTTGTATGGGGGAGGGTTTGGATTACCCTCTAGAATTTCAGTCTCCAGTACGTAAAAAGATAAACAATAGCATCTGCAATGCCCCAGGCCTAAAAACTGTCTAATAAAACTCCATTCCTAATCACTCCTACATAGAGATTAAGAAAGACAGTCGAATAATAGAATGCTGATAAAAATCCACAGAACTCTGAGTCAACTAACTTAAGGAATGGGCTTTATTATGAGTCTTGCAAGGGAGGCAAATCCATGTCCCCTTGTGTCACACAGTCATTGAATATGTACAAGGTTGACAGGTATGCATGATCACACCATAGTCACAGTAGAGGACTATCCCCTTTCCCTGACAGCATGCAATCTTGGAGTTAGCATATATAATTAGCATGGGGTGTTAGGGTGCAAGATGGGATTCCTCCACTGTAAAAAACATTTTTTGCAGTATTTTTGCATTTAAATTTGCAAATGCTGAAACTGTTGCTCAGTTCATGTGTAGTATCATATGAATCTTTTCTAGTCGACACTGTGAACTTCGATGCATTGGTCATTTGATGAAATCAGTTGACCCATACCCCATACATACATATGTATACATATATGCACACACACACACACACATATATATATATATATATATATATATATATATATATACATATATATCTACTTATACAAATGCACAGACATACACGCACACAAATTATATATGTATCTATTTATATGTCTATATCTATTTATATTACATTACATGGTTATATCACGAATGGTCAATATTCACAAAACAACACAAACTATCTCACAGAAAAGTTGACAGTTTACTGAACTGCATCCCAGTAATATAATACAGAAGAGCAAAATGCTGAAGACCATGATTTCTAAAAATATTGAATACTGCATATCCCTACCAATGTAAACCCAGAAACAAGTGCTAGCATGGGTCTGGCAGGAGGAGCATGTCCAGAAGTTTGACACTGTAGTCTTCACTGTTTTGGTCCTCATATATTTTGTTACCAGGATTATGCATTTCAGGATGACCTTGTGATAATAAACACATTGTGTCGTTCAGCTTTTCCCGGTTAGGGGTCACCACAGCGGAACTCCGGTCCGCTAATGATTGGCAGTAGATTTTTACGTGCCGAATTGCCAGCTCTGACGCACAACCTTCAACGAGGGTATGCCCATTCATGCATGTTTCCACACAGAAGACGCTTTAGCTGAGAATCGAACAGGACAACGTCTTACTGTGAGGAGAAAACGCTACCGCAGCACCACCACTGCAGTTATGCGTGAGTGTGTGTGTGTGTGTGTGTGTGTGTGTGTGTGTGTGTGTGTGTGTGTGTATATATATATATATATATATATATATATATATATATACATATATATATATATATATATATATGTGTATGTATGTGTGTGTGTGTGTGTATATATATATATATATATATATATATATATATATATATATAAAAAATAAACACACACATATATATATATATATATATATATATATATATATACATACATATATACATACACATATATATATATATATATATATACACACACACACACACACACACACACACACACACACACACACACACACACATACACACTCACGCATAAATACTCACACATTACACCCACACTGACACACACACACACACACACACATATATATATATATATATATATATATATATATATATATATATACAAATATAGGTAAAATTGGAAGAATTAAGCATCATAGAACAAGTCCACCAGAAAAAAAAAAATTGTAAAACACAGAAAGAAAAATTTCAAAGCAGACTAAGATATAAAATGTTGTTTTTGCAGACAGAAGCTCCATGTCCCTTCACAGTAATACATTCCATTTTCTAACTTTGATAACATACATTACATAATAGAAATATTGAATTTTCCAATGGAAACAAATATTTAATTTTCTGCACAAATATATAGCCACAAAAAAAATTGCAACATAAAAGTGCTGCAAATGCAGCAGTCTGTCCTCCCCACTGTATAACATCATGAGCTGCTACCAAAAATGCCTTTCGCCCAGAGCTCTTTATAAAGTATCCATCCCTGTTAACTTACATCACTCATTAAATCTACTTTTTAGTGAACTTCCATCTAATTATCTGACATTCCAAAACTCACAAAATCAATCAACATTTTCCAAACTTCATAATGGTATAAATAATAATAATAATAATAATAATAATAATAATAATAAATATAGTATTGTTATTATTGTTACTATTATTATCTAATTTACTTCGAGTTCACATTATGTAGCAGTCTAGTTAAATAAAATGTGCATTAGAAGAAATAACTATTGCAAGAATAGAATGAGAGAAATATGTATAAATGCATCATCTTATTGCTATATATTTTCTATAGTTGATCACATCTTAAATATAAAGTAATTTATTTCAATATATAAAGGCCTTTCAAATTACATAAACTCACGCTACTAACCAATGAATTTGTGATTCTGTAATGACTGCATTTCCTGCAGAAAATGTGTTATACCACAGCAACTCCTATAATACAACTAGTAATATTTTTAGGGTGTAAATTCAGTAAAATGTTTAATTTTATGAATAACAAGAGAACAACATATATTATATTACTATTTTTTTATGCATAATCTCCTTGGTGTCTGGAATATGATTGTAAAAGTGACATCACCAGACTTTAGTTAATGGAAAATCTGCAGTCTGTTACAGAAATGAGTAAATTATTTGGCAGAAATTAAAAATATCTGTTACTGAAGTTTAAGAATCATACAAACAATAAGAACATGTTGCCCACTATAAAAAGGTGTTTTCTATACAAACAAGGAGGCTTGAGCAAAGAGCATACCCACATACTAAGTATTGCCTTGATATGTAGCTGTCCTTAGCAATCTTTTAAAAAAGCAGATACAAATTATCTATAACACATAAATACAATTACAAGCAACAAAATGGCAAAACTTGTTGAGAAATGGATTAATTTAAATAAAGGGAACTTTATGCACATTGTGTTTACCCAGACTTTGTTTATGTATGCTCATTTACAAAATCTTATAGCCTACATATTAATAATTAAACTATGCACAGCTGAAGACAACAAATAAATCAAAATGACGTTAGTAATAATGTAGCAATGAAGTACATAACCAGCTATAAATAATGGAACACGTCACATCATTAATCAAGCACCCAGCACTTAATGCACTGAATTCAACACTATTTAATTGTCATATACAACAGTTTAGTTTTAAATGGCAGACACACATTTAACTCAGGTTTTATCTACTTATTTATGCACTTTTTTGAAAGGGTTAGTCCTACTAATTATGTCACATGACACTCATACAGATGGGAAAACTTGGTCAGGATGTCAGGAAAATTCAGTTTTTACATACTATTCTGATATTATTGTATTTATTTATTTCTGGACAAGTTTTATTTCATGCATAAAAATATATATTCATATGTTCTTTTTTATTTTTGCATTTCTGAACTGAAATTTTTCCAGCTAACCTCACTGATTGTAAAAGTGGATGTACCTCAAGGGTCTATCCTAGGGCCTTTACTTTTTAATATTTTTATTAATCAGCTCTAAACCGCCTGTCTTCAGTCACCTTTAGTGCAATACGCAGATGACTCTACAGTCATCACCACAGCCAACTCTCCCTCTAATCTCTTCTCAGTTACTCCGGCATCTTTTAACTTAGTTCAAACATGGCTCTTCAACAACCAGCTCATCCTTAACCCTAAAAAAACAAAGCTGTTACTCTTCCTGCCTAAAAAGTTCAACAATATTAAACCCTCCTTCTCCATACAGTCCCTTAATAACACTCCCATTCAGGTAGAATCCAGTATTAAGCTCTTTGGTGTAACCATCGATGATCAGCTTAAAACTGACTTGCATGTTAATAACTGTATCAAAAAGGCTCATTCAAAACTCTTTACCGTAACAAGAAATTTCTTACATCTGAAGCCAAGATTATTCTCTCTCTCTCTCTTACCTACCTTCAACCCAGTCTAATGTACAATTCTCAAATTCTCACAAATCTTAACTCAGCATTCCTGATCAAACTTGAATCTACCTACAACAAGGTAGCTAGATTTGCTTCCCAACAAACCTACAAATTCCATCACTGTCTCTCTCTAAAATGCCTAAACTGGCTTGAATTACCCCACCAGCTTCTTCTCTCTCAGCTCCAGATCATCCATTCTATTCTATACTCCAGCACGTACTATAAAAACTAACTCAAACCCAGCACCATGGCTTACAAAGGAGACCAAGTCAAAAATCAAAACTAGAAACAGAGCCTGAGCCAGCTGGTGATCAACTAAAGCCCCACTTGACCATTTAAAATACCACCAACTCAGGAATGAAACAAATAAATCTATCCTACTAGATAAAAAAGCTACTACCAAAACCTCCTAAATAAATATCAAAACAACCCTCAAAAGTTCTGGGCAGGCTTAAATCAGCTTCTTCATCCAGGTTAGTCTACCACCCCAACCCCTGAAAACCTCACCCATAATTCCCCACAGACCATGGCTGTTGCCTATAATAACTTTTTTCACTGAAACAATCCAATCCCTAGCAAATCAGCTAACCCCCATAAATTTCAACCCCAGCTCCAATCCGCCCAGTAACCATCCCCAATTCATCTTCCAACCCGTTTCCACCACTTTTATCAAAACACTGTTAAAAAAACTAAAACCTACTACCCTCACTGCCAACCTCCTCCCTGCAGAGTACTGCAGAGGCTATTGCATACCCCATATCTATACTGATCAACAGAACTTTATCCAAAGATGCTATCCCCTCCCTATGGAAAATATCCCACTTCATCCCACTCCATAAAGGTGGAGGTTCCACAGAATTATCCAGGAATAGACCCATTGCCATTCTTTCCCCACTAGCCAAAATAATGGAGAAATGCGTACGCAAGCAACTAATGCAATACCTTGTACAAGACGACCTACTGTCCAACTCCCAGCATGGCTTCAGGCCACATCACAGCACCACCTCTGCCCTCCTTTCCTTTACTAATGCCATAAACCAAAACAGGAATGACAATAGGGTATCCTCTGACCTCTTTCTTGACCTATCAAAAGCCTTTGATATGGTCAACCATGAACTCCTCATTCTCTCTCTAAAGTCAATTTCTCTGAACAAGCACACAATCCAGTGGTTTCAGTCCTACCTGACTGGCAGACAACAGGCTCTATTATGGCAGGGCAAATTATCCAGCCAGCTACCTCTCTCTCTTGCTGTCCCTCAAGGGTCCATACCAGGACCACTAGTCTTCTTTATTTTCATCAACAACCTTCACAATGCTATCTCTAAAGCTACCTGCATTCAATATGCAGATGATTCCACTCTCATCTGCTCAGCCACCTCCCCATCTGACCTGCAAATTTTAACCCAAAACACATTTAACACTATTGAAAACTGGCTCTCCAACTGTCTACTGCTGAACCCCAATAAAACCAAACTTCTGATCTTCATCCCCACTAGTAGAGCCACCCCATTCTCATTCACTGTTACATCCAACAATGGTAACACTATCTCCCCAAATACCCATGCAAAGCTTCTATGGGTTATTATAGATAATAATCTTAAATTTGCCATACAGACCATCAATAAGAAGCTTGGATCTCTGTATAGAAACAAGTCATTTTTAACCCCACTGGCTAGAATTGCAATTGCCTGGTCACAACTACTCACTACTCTTATTTATGCCTCTCCTGTACTCTCAAACCTAAATAAATCAGAACTGAATAAGCTCTCCTATAGCTACAACCATATTGCCAGATTCGCCACTGGCTCCACCTACAGAACCCATCACTGCCACAACCTGAAACAACTAGAGTGGCTAGAACTTCCCAGCTTAATTCAACTAAGTCAACTCTTAATAGCCCACAAAATTCTTTACTACCCTGAGGTTACCCCCTCACTCATAAATATTACAAAGCAATGCAACAACTTGAGGTCACTACGATCTGCCAACAAACTATTGGTCCAGACCTACAAAGCTAATAACTCAACTTGTGAATCTCTGTTTGCCAACTTTGTTGGCAAAACCAGGAATTCTCTGCCAAACTATATAACCCTTCAATCCTCCATAAGTCTCTTCAAAAAAAGCATCAAACAGTATTGCAAAGTGAACTGGCTATGTCCATCTACCAACCCTGATTAAGCTATAAAATGAAATCATATCTGAATAACATCTTAACTCAACTACGTAGTGTACCAGTCTGATGAGATTTGCTTTAATGTGCCTGACCATGTAAATTGTGAGTCCCTTTTGGGAACAATACTACAACATTGTATATAACTCTTTGTCTTATATTTTCTATGTAACTAACTTGATGTGTAATCTTTGTAATATTGTATACTGGAGCTTTTCTCCCTGGGCCTCCGCTGAAAATGGACATATATATCCAGTCGGACTATCCCGGTAAACAAATGTAAAATAAGTATATAACAAACTATACCAGCCTTCCTACTGCCCAGCACTATCCCCTCTCAGTTCCTATTATTCTCCCTCCAGACCTTTCCAAAGCTCTAACCAAGACCTACTACAAATCTACAAACCCAAGTCTAAATTTGGACACAACATGTACAGCTATCACCCCACTATTGCCTGGAATAGGCTCCCACTAGAAATCAGGACCATTACACATCCTAAACAATTTAAGACATCCACCAAAGAGCATTTTAAAAGTGACTGGTCCTCCCACTGCACTCTCCCTCCTTAACATCTCCTACTTCTCATACCTTAATCTACTTTCTGCACTTACATCACTCTTCTCACTAGCTCTCTCTAATCTTCCTTGACTACTCTTTCTACTGTCTTCTAAACTCTATTAAGCAAATTGTCTCAGAGAAACATTCTATAGTAATTGTCTTGCCTTCATGCAACTACATCAAGATAAAACTGGGTTTTTGTAACCACTTACCCCAAAAACTATAGTCATCTTAATGACATATTTATTTTTATACATCTTGAAATAGTTATGCTATACTCCTGATTATTGACACTGTATAACATTGTATTGCTACTTAATGCCTTGTAATAATCCAGTAATACTGCTGTCTAATGCTAATTTATAATGAAAATTGTATAATATGTTGGAGCTTTTCTCCGCGGGCCTCTGCTGAAAAAGGGCTCTTCAGCTCAGTCGGACAATCCCGGTCAACAAATGTAAAATAATAAATAAATAATAAATAATAATGGTTGGAAGATGTTAATTGATGAAATAAAGTTTAAGGTACACATAGTCTGTGCTGAGTGAGGAAAACACACAAGAGAGTAAATATGCATACTACATGGGTCCATACGAATGGAAAGCTAATGACCTTTAACAGCAAAAGAACAAGTTAATATTTACATTTGTTAACATTTAAGCAGTGAACTAAAATTATATAAATCTACAGTCCTCAACTTTTAGTTAGCTTGCTTACTGAATCAGTTTCCTTTGCCTTTTATGCCAGCATTAAAACGTACACTATTACACATGCTTAGTATTCACACAAGTCATAACAAAAATGCCAAAAATATATGCAGAAATGGCACAGTACAATAGCTACAATACCTGCCAGGGGAGTGTGTTCCAGTTTGAGATTAACTTCCCTTTGACTTGACCATTTGATCCCTTAAAAGCTAGCCAGTTACAATACTTTCTATTATTAAGTGCCATCCAGTGCAGATATAATAGCTACAGAATTTTGTGCTGTTTTAGATCTCTTAAATGTAAATGTCAATAAAAAACTGGATGAACATATACAGACATTTAGGTAGAACGGTAAAGTCTATACAAGAAAACCATCACGGTAAACTAGCATATGTTAATACTATTTGACAGGAAGAAGAATACATGTAACAGCTGTAATAAGTATTGCATCATTATAAAAAAGTAAGGTTATAAATGATGTTCAGAGAAATGAAGATTGATTATACATTTAAAGAGGAAATTTATATCTAAGAAAACATTTTCTAGTTACGTGAGAAGCAGTAAGAGGTTAAGTGTTTAATTCATATACATAAGGAGAAGGTAGCATTTCAGTGCTTAACAGCTTCTATATTAGCACTGTGTTTAGCTCACAATTTTAAATATAGCTATGGATCTTGGTACCTATTCAATGTGCTCTCAGCACCAAGGTCTGGGATTTGATTCTGACCATTGTCAATAACTGTTCTCATGTCATAATCTGAAGTTTGCATGAGCTCATCTGTAAATACAGGTTTGGTTTTGTCAGGGTATGCCTGTTTACTCCAATCCCACCAAAGCAAGTTGACCAAATAACTATTTTGAACTCTTCATGTATTTTGCATTTACTCTGTGCTTGTTGCCAGGGCCATGGCTGAAAAGCATCAGAAAAACAAATAATGCAGTAAATAGAAACAGTATATAGAGACCTTGAGAATATAGTTCATAAATTAAAAATTTCAATAATGTTCTCCCTGTGTTTATGTATGTTTTTATCAGGTATTCCAGTCTGCTTCTGAATAGCCAAGACCAAATGACATACGACAACTCAAATGGCAGTCCTTAGATATGCCTGCCATACAGTGGATATAAAAAGTGTACACACCCCTGTTAAAATGCCAGGTTTTGTGATATAAAAAAAAAATGAGACCCCAATAAATAATTTCAAAACTTTTCCCACCTTTAATGTGACCTATAACCTGTACAATTCAATTGAAAAACAAACAAATCTGTTAGGGGAAAAATATAAAAAATAAAAAATGTACAATAAGCTGGTTGCATAAGTGTGCACACCCTTAAACTAATACTTTATTGAAGCACTGGAGGGACTGTCAGACAGTGAGTATAGGAAAGAATTTTTTTTTTCGGCTTTTCCTGGTTAGGGATTGCCACCGTGGAACTCCGGTCTGCTAATGATTGGCAGTAGATTTTTATGGTGCCGAGGTGCCAGCTCGACGCCCAACCTTCAACGAAGGCATGCCCATTTCACGCATGTATTTTGAATGCCATTCGACTGCTGGGAGGACATGCAGACTCCACACAGAAGGCACTCCAGCCGAGAACCAAACGGGAGAACCTCTTGCTGTGAGTCAACAATGCTACCGCTGCACCAGAATGCTAAAATGAAAAGAAAAGTTAAAACTATACATATCAAAAGTCAGTGTACACCATTCCAAACCAATAACTGCTTTGATACATACAACATTCCATGTAACAGGGTCAAACAATGTAGATGTGCAGGTAACAGGGTCAAACAATGTAGACTGCCAGTGCAAAATGTCTGTAGATATATTTGACTGTATACAGTGGGCTATGGCATGTGTTAAGATGATATTTATAAAGGGTTATACTGTCCATGTGTTCCATGTCTTCATCTTTCATAAAAGCTTTGTATTTCTTTGGCCTCTTCTGTGCAGCTTTCCTTTGACATACAGCAATATTGACTTCAAGCTTCAGGACATCCGTGCTTAATACTTTAATACTGAATTTTGTACACAACACTGACTACTGCAATTTGCCACTGGAACAGCTGTGCCACTTACAACAATAAATCCAAATTAATTACAAGAGTATAAAAATCATGCACAAACTTAACAAAATTATATGGAGCTCAACATCGTTTCATTTTGATTTTGGATTGTAAAACATCTACCAAAATATGCAATCCACCTGAGGTAATAACATTTTAAATGCAGGCTTGGTCAAAATAAAAATGTTAAAAGCAAATATATAAGGGGTCCAACAAGGCATAAAACACTCAGTGAATGGAAGTACTCAGATCTGTATTGTACTGTGTGTATGTATACAATGTCAACAATTTGTTTTATTTACTAATAGTTATATACAAGATATACTTTCTTAGCCAGAGTTGTACTCCCTAGTAGAGCCTACAAAAAATTAATAATGTAACCCAACTACATGAGTATTAATGACTGTGTTTTACATATATCTGCTGCTTTTCTCCTCAAAAATGTATCTAGTAAAAGGTATCTCTCAGTAGGAGATCACCAGTCGATATAAATAAACAAGTGCTAAAATGAACCTACTGGCACCTTAGACTATTTTGTTGCTGCATTCACAGAAGAACACAGTGTGCCTGATGTATTATAGATACTGTATTTCTCAACATTAAACCGTTAAGTGCAATATCCACATTTGGAATTTGATGTACATATTCTGTAAACTGTAATCAATAAACAACAGAAAACCCACAGAGACATTTGCTCCTGTAAACAGTAGAGATTTTCATCTACAAAGATCTTGTAGCATCATTACGTAGTCAGACTGCCAGAGTAGTTTCTGCAAGGTATCCACCCTTGCACTTCCTGCTTACCCCCACTCCCACCCTTTCTGGTTTCTCATACTTAAGTTCTTATCATATGCAGTTGGACATACTCCTACAGAGACGTGTTGCACTTATTCCAATACAGAAGGCTTGATGAGCTTAAAATAAACCTCCTTGGCTCTGAAACTTTATTTGATTCTATATGTCATATTAAAACCCCACCAAAATGAGTAATAACCTACTGTTCACCAGAACAAAGGGCGCCTTCTATACATCCACCTATGTTATCTACAAACTGATTTTGAGAAATCTAGCCAAATGCTTGTCTGCAAATAATCTAGGTACCATCTTGGGCTTCACAGTGCTTTTGGCCCAAACCACTATTTAATAGTAAAAGAATTTAGCAGATACATTTCCTGTCGATTTACAAAATTTCAGATACTCATCCCTAAAATTCTTTCCCACTCTGCTTCTTTCACATTTTAAATTGTACTAATTAGTAACGGGGGCAAGAATTTTATGAAGGTGTATCTAAACAATGATCTTCATTCACTGTAAATAAGAATTCTGCATACCTATTGGCCAAATTACCTTTATAAAATACATATATGAACTCTACAGATGTGAGATATCTCTGAATATGTGCCAATAAGCAAGGGCATTCTACTGCAATAAAAAAATAAATAATCCTGGCATTCAAAAACTTGTTTTCCATTAAATGGCTGAGACACTCACTCACCCAATTTCTGAGGAACCACACGCCAGAATTGATTTATATCTTCTGCCGGTCTACATTATGGCAACTTCCTTTTACGTGCTATAGCTTTTTCATCCTTATGTGTCTATCAGGTGTACGTGTTACTGTGCCAAGATTCATATGTTTCATAATAAATAAATGCATACAGACATGCATGCATGCAAAAATAAATAAATATTTCTGCTCCTTCCATTTCTCTTGTCACAGGTTGCATTTCCCATCAGACAAATGCTCATTATTTTCGACATTCTTACCCCACAAATTTTTTTATGCATGTGGAAGTGGGAGTTTGGTAGCAGGCAAGGTGTTCCTACTGCTGTTATGGGGCAGTTGTTTGGGAGGGGGGGGGATTCCTTATGAATTAGCCTGGAATCAGTTATTGTTACTGGTTGATTATATATATTCTTAATTCACTACTATTATATATAAGTAATTCAGTTAGCCATAGTGGTAATGTGATCATGCTCTAATCATTACTGCCCACACCCACTTCAGAATGATGAACATTCTGATATCACTCATGCAATATACAGATAACCATAGATGTCCAGTGGCACCTAGTACCCAGTGGCTGTCATACCAGCAGCTGTTTGTTAGATAATACAAAAGGGTACTGGATGCTGAAGAAAACCTCAGTCTACTCAAATGGAAGAGCTACACACTATCCTTGCCATTCGGCTGCCCAACAACTGTCCAGCATAAGAATAAAAGACTGCACTGCACTCATGGCTGACTTTACTGTTTAACCATTGCAAACAGTACTCTGGATTTATGCCATCTTCCTACTCTTTACAAATACGATAATTTGTTGTGCTGGACACTGATACAACATGTAATACTTCAAAAGTGACTAAATGTTATCAAGTAGGTAAGTGAGTGCATGAATATTTGCATGGTTTCAGTATAATAATGATTTTATTGACTTCCTTCATTCACTATCCTATCAACAATGCTTCATTCCTAGACACCAGCTGTCCCAATAATCACTAAGGCCCTAGCTTTCTATTGTCATAATGAGATACAGTTATTAACCTGACTGGATCAAGCACTGACCCTGATTTTGAATCATATTTTTGCATTCATTGTCCCTTTTTAATTTCTCCAAATCTTTTGGGTTTCTAATACCATGATGGGAATGGACCCCATTCCTAAGTCAAAGCACAATTAAAGTTCATGAAATTAGTATTGTTTCACTGTTTGATGTCAGCCAAAAGTGCTCTTTGCCGCACCCGCAATGTGCCCAGCAATGACTCCTTCTGCAATTCGTATGGAGTTACATGCATTGTTAGCATATCTAAATATGATTGTAGACTCGTTTTTATAAGACTTGTTGCTCCTTCTACAATTAGAACTATCTGGGTATCTTTCTTCCACATTGCTCTCATTTCTGCTTGCAAATCCAGATATTTTATGACTTTGTGTCTCTCTGTAACAGGACATCATAGTCACTGGGTGTGGTGATTTCAATGATCAATGTTACTTCTGTCTTCTTTTCTTGGACCACTATATCCGGTTTTCTAGCATCTATCTTTTGAACTGTTGGAAATGGATGATCCCATGTGATGTACACTTCATCATTTCCTATGATGCTTTGTGGCTCCTGTTTCCAGTGTTTTTCAGCCACTTCAATAGCATACTGTTTGCACAATCCCCAGTGCAACAGTCTTCCACATTATTATGTCTTTCGGTATACAGTCCGTCTCCCATTAGTATGTTGCAACCAGCAACGAAGTGTGCAACTGTTTCCAATTTGTCTGTTTCTCCATGTTCAATGGGCTTTGTAAACCATCGTCTACATAGCCCATTATCTTGTGCCACCAATATTAACCTTTCATCTCTTGGTCTGAATTTTGCATTGTCCCTTGTGAAATGTTTGATTTATTAGTAAATCAAGAAGGAGTGCAATCAATAAATCAATAACACCAGACATTAGAGTTTCATAGTTCTTATTCTTCAGAAAATGCATGTTTTTGAAAAAAAAACATGATGTCTTATTAACTTTCTAAGTCAATTAGTGTAACATTTAAAAATTGATATGCAGACAAATATAAAGAAAAAGCACAAACTAAGCAATTCTTTAATGACCCAGAAAAGTTTTATAGGGAACTGTCTGGGAAATAAAGTAAAATGAATAGAAACACCACCAATAAAAGAAGAACAAGACACATTTTGGAGAAATATTTATGAAGACCCTGCTGAAAATAAAGTTGCTGCATGGATAGAAGAATTAAAACAAACAGTACAGGTCTCTAATGTAGAGAAGAAGACACGGGCCGAAGTAATGACCAGAGAAAATGATACAAAATTAAGAAAAGCTCCTAACAAGAAAAACCCAGGCACAGACACAATACCTAACTTCTGGCTAAAAGCATTAACACCTTGACACAAAGATGTAGCACTTAGTAAGAATTACGTATATGCACATCCTAAATAGACACCAATCTGGTTAACAACAGGGAAAAAATATACAGTGCACCTTAACAGTGAGCCTACAAAACATTCTAAGAACTATAAAACAATAACTCATCTTCTGACAGGATACAAATTATATACTAGAATTAATGCAAACAGAGTTTATAGTCATTTAGGAAAAATCAATTATGGCAATAGAATAAAAGGGTAGCAAAGTAAAGTCATATGGAACAAAGGATCATTTGTAACTAAATAAAGTCACAATACAAAATTGAAAAAAGGGAAGGAATCTAATATTAGCATTGACAGATTACAAAAAAAGTATTTGACATTATCTCACATTCATGGATAAAGGAATGCTTAACGACATCTAAACTATACCCCACATTAATGAATTATATTGCAGTGACCATGAAACAATGGCAAACAACTTTGAGGTTAAGCCATGACAAAGGGCAAATTATTATTCCGGGGATAAAAATTCAAAGTGGAATTTTCCAGGGTGATTCATTGTTACCACTGCAATGTTTGCCTTGCCCTTAATCCATTATTTTTTTTTACTTAACAGATTAGGCTAAGGTTACAATTGGTCTCCCAGAAACCAATCTCGTTTATAGACTTCTCATCTCCATTTTGTGGATGGCTTAAAACTGTATAGTTCATCAGCTGAGAAGTTGAAAGCACAACTACAAATGGTTAAATCTTCTCAGATGACAAAAGAATGCTTTTAAGCATATGTATAGATCTAATTGACAGAGGATCAGTTAATTAATGGGGTGGCGAAAGCTGACACACTCTGGCTAGGCTTATAAATGTCCTCGGGCAGATAGCCTAGTACCTACCTATGAACCTATAATAATTGTTACAACTATGTATGGGGGATGTGTATTGAGAGTTGATTTTTTTCTATTATATGTGTAGCAACCATACATAATATAAGCAAGTTACAACTTCTGAATAGTATTTATACTGATGTATGGACATGCTGAATCAGCTTTGGCACTAATACTTACTCAGAGCAGTGACGAAGGTCAGCTCTTTAAAATACCATAATATCAGAAGTATTTATGGTAAAATTTGGAGTCTATTTTGCCTTCATTATAAATACTTATATAAAAAAAATTTCTTGGCAGAGACAAAAGTCGGCCAGTGTTTACAGTGCTACACAAATACTTTTTGCTTATCAGGATTATCGGAGAAACATTCTCTCTTTTTCGCATCCTCATAAATTAGGAATTCAATATAAATGGTATAGGCTTTCAGTATTGACAATATCTTGAAGATAATTCTTTAATTTTGGTTGGAATCATACATCATTTCTGGATATAGATATTATTCTCATTGGCTATACTTTATATTTGAGTCACTGCTTGAAATTTATTGGGAGTAACTTTCTTTGGTACATTACATAAAGTTGATCTAGACTGTTCAATTTAGATACACAATTCAATTTGTTTGAGTAACATTAGTTAATTAGGGTGCATTTACATTTAAGAAGTGACATCTACCTTTTGTTCCTGATATGGATCTTGCAAAACTATTGGAAGGTCTCTCAGCAGACCGGGATAACTTAGAGGTTTATGTCTGAGACGATCAAGTTTAGAACATTCACATTTGGGTATGAATGATCCTTACAATTTATGTGAAGGACTATTTCAAAAACTTAAAAAAGGTATGAGAACACTTAGGTCCAATATTTGGCACTTGAAGCTTTTCAAGGCATATAAACTCAAGGATATCACTCCACGGGGCCTAAGAATTCGCATCCAACCTTGGTCAGTCAGGTAGATGACAAGCTATCTCAGGAATGGGCTCAAGCTCGACATAAAGCATCAATGACATTTGTAGATGCTCTTATTTCCTGTTATGAAAGAACCATAGACCAATGTATTGTAGAGGTTACAAACAACTGTGATGAAGTAAGAATTTATGAAGGGGAACCTTTTTTCAAGAAACATTTGAACATTTTGGCCAAATATCTATCATCCCTGGAGCGACAACTGATAAAAAAGAAAACACAAAAATTCAACAGAGACGTATTAGATTAGACAGAGGGAAACCATTTGGCACATATAAGAGTGTTAGGTTTCAAGATTTAGGATACAAACACATTAATAAAAAGAAATGACCTAGATCCATATTGAGAAACAAGGGGAATAACCATGGTTGGACTTCTGGAGATGATTCTTCTTCTGTAACTGATATAGAATCCATCTCCACCCAGGTATTTCCAGCTGCCAAGAGAAGACCTAATAGTGACCCAGTAGGTTCAAGGGACACGGGGGGGGGGGGGTAGAAAGCACTGAAGAAATACACAATATCCAACAACATTTAGACAAAATTCTATCATAGTAAACACTAACAATGTACACAACACTTCTTCTCAGACACATTTGGATGTGGAAATAAAACTGCTGAATGAAGGTTTAAATTTTGTCCCAACATTTTTTGTTTCCGAACCTGCTTTAGAAAATGATATAAATGAATTTTGTAGAACCCTTAATCTGAAATTGTTCTTTTCAGGCATAAACTCAACTCAAAGATCTACTTGGATTAATTTACGAAAATCTAGCTTCATGCCTCCCATGGACAAACAAGTTTCAGTATTCAAGGAGTGCATCTTTGAAGGAATTACACTTCAACCACAATATATACAATCACATTAATCATAATCTTACCAAACAAGAACAAGAAGTGTTACATAAACTTAGTAACAGACATGACCTGGTGATCTTACCAGCCAACAAGGGTGGGGGAGTGGTCATTATGGACTGGAGTATGTATAGTGCAGAGGCCGGCAAACAACTGTCCAATGCACAATTCTACATGCCTATGCCCATGGACCCAACATTTAAGTTTAAAAAAGAAACTGACTCATTTTTGGAATTATCACAGGAAGAAGGGATTATTAGTCAGAGTGTTAGGTATCAGTTAATAGTTTCAGATCCCAAAGCCCAATACCTGTACCTGTTACTTAAAATACATAAACACCCCACACAACTACCGGGAAGACCAATCCTATCAGGTACAGAATCTCTTACAGAACCCCTATCCACCTTCCTTACATAATACTTACAACCATTACTATCTTTAGTAAGATCAAGAATTAAAGATACTACTCAATTTCTAAATATTATTAATGATATTCAGCTAGATTATGGTTGGCTCCTATGTACATTAGATGTCACCACCCTATATACCAAAATCCCACACTGGGCAGGACTAGATACCATTCAATTTTGGCTGGACAAAGTGGCATTATACACTCCTGGATTCAATATTGTAGTAGTTTGTTTAACTGAACATGTTATCACTAAAACTGTTTTTCATTTCCATGGGAAGTGCTACTGGCAAGTTTGAGGAATGGCCATGGGAGCATCATTTGCTCCTATTTATGCTGACCTTTCTATGGGCTACATTGAAGAGCAATTGATTTATGATGATAATCACAACATATTTTTACAGAATATGGACATCTGGAGATGTTACTTGGATAATTGTTGGATAGTGTGGAGGGGTGATGTGTCATATATGCAGAAGTTTGTACAATACTTAAATGAAAACAAGTGGGATATTCAATTCACATTGAATTGGGATTATAACCACATAACGTTTCTGGATGTTTATATTTCCAGACAGGATGACAACACACTCAAAACAGAGGTTTTCAGAAAATTTCCCCAATTTAATACCCTACTTCATGCATCGAGCCATCACCCCTACCACATAATCCGAAACATACCCAAGTCTCAATTTTTACGTATCAAACACATTTGCTCCACTGATGAAGCCTATACAAATTGTAGTAATGATCTAACCCAGAGATTTGTCAATAGAGGTTATTCTACTGATTCAATACAAAGGGATTTTGCATTTGCAACAAATCAAGATCGGAGTAATCTACTCCAATATATGGACACAGTTCTCAACCCATTTGTTTGGTTACAACTTTTGGACAAAATACCAATAGTTTCAGAAACATTATAAACCATCACTGGGACATTTTGTTGGCCAATGAAAAATTAGCAGATATGCTTCCATCACATTGTTTATTTTCCTACCAGAAGGGTCGTACTATAAATTCCTATTTCACCTATTATAAACATCTTACTCCACCCCATAAACAACAGATCATCCTATTTGGGGACAAATTAGTGGGCAGTATTTCGTGTGGGCATTGCAGTGCTTGTGCACATGTTTCCCAAACTAAAGAATTTACCAGCAATAACTCTTCCAAGCTTTATCAAATACATTGTTTTGGTAATTGCAGTAGCGATTGGGTAATCTATTTGGAAATGTGTTTTTGTTCTGCGTTTTATGTAGGACAAATGTCTCGTCCTTTGAAATTTAGGATTAGTGAACATCTTAGGGATATTAAAAATAAGAGGTTATCGAATGCTTTGTATAAACATACTATAACCCATAGCACTGCCAAGTTAAAATTTATTATTATAGATAAAATCCAAGGGAATAAATCATGCAAAACAGGATGGCATTCTATTTTAAATGAAAAAGAATCAAGTTGGATTGTTAGGCTGGGTGCTCTGTTCAAGCCAGGCCTTAATGAACTCAGTTAATTCGGTTTCAACCAATAAGCTCTAGATTCTAACTTAGTAGTGCTCTATTTAATGGTTGCATTAATCAGTGTTAATTTATGCACTGAGGAAGGGTTTGTTACTGCAGAAACCAGTCTGTTTTACATTTTTGGGTTGCCACAATAAAGTATTGTTGTTTCAAACTTCCCTGGTGCTGGGCTTTCTTTTTGGGTTCTTATGGATAACTTTGCAGTTAAGCCATGACAAAGGGCAAATTATTATTCCGGGGATAAAAATTCAAAGTAGAATATTCCAGGGTGATTCATTGTTACCACTGAATTTTGCCTTGCCCTTAATCCATTAATTTGTTTTACTTAACAGATTAAGCTATGGTTACAATTGGTCTCACAGAAACCAATCTCGCTTATAGACTTCTCATCTACATTTTGTGGATGGCTTAAAACTGTATAGTTCATCAGTTGAGAAGTTGAAAGCACAACTACAAATGGTTAAATCTTCTCAGATGATAAAAGAATGCTATTTTATAATGATAAATGTCCAAAAGCAACTTTAAAACAGGAAAGTTGTGGCACCAATAAACTAAATCTGAAAACTGCTGTGACATCTAAGAATAAGGTCCAAGTGATAAATAAGTTTCCTCTTCCTCTTATACCTTACAGGTTTAGGGGGAATGACTGGCCACAAGAAGTCTTGGATAAATTGGGCAAGAAAACAAGAAAAAATTTTCGCCCTTATCAAATGGTAAATACAAATCAGATTATACATTCTTTGCTCTGAATGAGGCATGGGCCTCCTTGAAACTGATTACATGTATAAATCTGTAATCATGGGACTGCAAACATATTTCCCTAACCTCATCAGATCCGATCATAGTAAAAATTTTAAAACAAGAAGCAAAAAAGTCTAATAAACATATTTGATTAGTTTAGCAGATGCATTCTGTTACCAAGTAGGAATGGAAATCAAACCAGAAGTAGGCAAAAATTAGACAGCAACCAAATGTGGCAAAATCAAAATAAAGACTATAAGGAAAAGGATCAGATGTGAAGGAAACAATTTTTTAAAATCTGTATAGTAGCAAGTGCAGAGATCTCTTAAAACAACCTTATGTTGACCAAGATTTGATAGAGGAATTGTTAGGGACAAGTGAAGTGAAACCAAAAGACGAAAGGCTAATAATGTGAGACCAGGATAGTAGACTACATTCATGTTGGGTTTCAAAGTATATTGAAATGGAACATTTCTCCCTCAGCCACAACAGAAAGCAAGAAATAAATAAGTAAAAGGTGGGAAAAACAGATAAATGCAGGTTCTGTAAGACACAACTGGAAGAAGTCACACATCTTGTTGCTGGGTGTGATACTGCATACTAAAAGGTACAAAAATGTAGCAAGACTGTTGCATTGGGGATTGCGCAAACCCTACAATATAGAAGTAGCTGAGAATCATTGGAAACATGAGTGTAAAATATTACAGAGAATGATGAAGTTTATATCTCATGGAATCAGTCATTACCAAAAGTAAAAAATAGATGCAAGAAAAACAGATATGGTAGTCCATGAAAAAAAGACAAAAGTAGAGTTGATCATTGAAATTGCAACACCCACTGATTACAGTGTCTTATGTACACAGGCATAAAGTCATAAAATATCAGGATTTGCAAACAGAAATGAGAGCAATGTGGAAAACAGATACCAAAACAGTTCCAATAGTCGCAGGTCTAATAAAAAAGAGCTTACAGTCATGCATGTAAGCCATAAGAATTACAGAAGGAGCAATTCTGGACACATTGAGGATGCAGAAAAGAGCACTTTTGTCTAGCATCAAAGACAGAAGCAGTACTAATTTCATGCTTAGGAAAAAATTCCATTCTTATCATGGTATTAGAAACCCAAAAGACTTAGAAAAATTAAAACTCATAGAATATACTGATACACATTCATAGGTTCAAAGGAGGTTGCTAGACTAATGACCACAGGGCCTTTACGAGCCTAGCCGTGCAATAACCCGAGTATCCTTAATGACCACAGTTAGATGGTCATTGTTAGCAGAGTGATTATATGATCAGCACTGACTAACCCAGTCCACAAGGGACCTAGGTGCCACCCCCGGGGTGAATATATGGTCTCCCATCCAGTTGTCAAGGTTGCACTTGAATAGGGTCATTGAGGAGCTCTGCTTCGCAAGGAGTGGGAGCTTATTCCAGAAGAGTGACAATCACTGGGAGATATATCTGTCTCTCCAGCATGTTCTGTTAATGTCACAAGCTAGGCTGAGATCCCTGGAGTGAGTTTGTCCTGTCCCATTTGATTTGTGGATGTGCAGCATTTCCATTAGGGTAGGCTCTAAGACTGCTCTATAGGCCAGGCACAGATCACCTCTCAGCAATCTGTCTGATACACAGTATATTGAAAGGGCTTTTAGTCTTTGCATGCATGTCATGCTCTGCAGGCCCTAGATTCTCTTAGTTAGAAACCACTGTGGTCTATCCAGTTGCTGCAGGTGTCTGGCGAGGTACATACAGAAGGGAGCATTGTACTCAATTAGTGGTCTGATAAGGGTTGAGTGCAACAGAGCTATAACCTCCCCTAATTATGAGATGTGAAATACAGAATGCTTTTCTTACCACTATGGACACATGGTAATCAAAGTTTAGATTGCTATTAACCTGTGTTTTCAAGTCTCGCAATACTGAGTTTGAGCTTGGAGGACCTATTAGGGGCCGCCACAGCAGATCATCTGTTTCCATTTCTTCTGGTCCTCTGCATCTTGCTCTGTCACATCATCCACCTGCATATCCTCTCTCATCACATTCATAAACCTTATCTTAGGCCTTCCTCTTTTCCTCTTACCTGGTCTCTCCATTCTTAGCATCCTTCTCCTAATATACCCAGCATCCTTCCTCAGCACATGTCCAAACCAATACAATCTTGTCTCTCTGGCTTTCTCTTCAAACTGTCCAACCTCAGTTGACCCTCTAATATAGTCATTTCTAATCCTGTCCATCCTTGTTGCACCCAGTGCAAATCTTAATATCTTTAACTCTGCCACCTCCACCTCTGACTCCTGTCTTTTCATCACTGCCACCATCTCCAACCCATAAAACATAACTGGTCTCCCTACCATCTTTAGGACCTTCCCTGTCACTCTTACTGGTGCTCTTCTGTCACAAATCACTCCTGACACTCTTCTCCACCCACTCCACTCTGCCTGCACTCTTGTCTTCACTTCTCCTCCACACTCACCATTGCTGTAAACTGCTGATCCCAAGTATTTAAATGCATCCACCTTTGCCAGCTCTACTACCTGCTTCCTCACCATTCCTCGGTCCTCCAGCTCATTCACACACACCCACACACACACCCACACACACACACACACACACACACACACACACACACACACACACACACACACACACACACACACACACACACACACACACATATATTCGGTATTAGTCCTGATTACCTTCATTCCTCTCCTCTCTAGTTCATATCTCCACCTCTCCAGAGTCTCTCCCACCTGTCCCCTACTCTCACTACAAATCACAATGTCATCTACAAACATTACAGTCCACAGGGACTCCTATCTGATCTCGATTGTCAGCCTGCCTATCACCATTGCAAATAAGAAAGGACTCAGAACTGATCCTTGATGTAATTCCACCTCACCCTGAATGCATCCATCACTCCTACCACAGACCTCACCACTGCCACATTTCCCTCGTACATATCCTGTACCACTTGTACATATTTCTCTGCCACTCCCAACTTTCTCATACAACACCACAACTCCTCTCCAGGCACCCTGTCATATGCTTTCTCTAAGTCCGCAAAGACATAATGCAACTTCTGACCTTCTCTATACTTCTCCATCAAAACTCTCAGAGCAAACATCATATCTGTAGTGCTCTTTCCTGGCATGAAACCGTACTACTGCTCACTAACCATCACCTCCCTTCTTAACCTAGCTTCCACTATTCTTTCCCATAACTTCATGCTGTGGCTGATCAGTTTTATCTCTCTGTAGTTACTAAACACTCATGTCACTCCAGTTTTTATTTCGTCCATATGCAGCTTAATGTAGTGGGTCTGTACTTTTAATGTTAACAAAACTACTTCAGTATCACTCTACTCTTAGAACGTTTCTCCTAATGATGCAGAATCTGACAATGATGTCAACAGTTAAAAGAGTCATTCTCAATCATGTCTTAATATGATCTCCCTTGAGGAATCCCCCAGTGAAGAACTTCACTGTACCAAGCTTCTTGGTTGCAGCACTGACTCAACTTAGATTTGAGAAATATATAGTAAAACATTTCTTAAACATAATGCCAGGCTGCATACTGCTAACAGATATTTGCTTCTCTTATTCCTGTACAATGCACATCTTCTCACTCATCTGTCCCATGCATCCAACATATATTTGAAAAAAAAAAAAAACTATAATTGATTGGCATGATTCTTGACTGGTCAGCATTACACGTTTCTTTGATAGTTAAACTAAAGTGATTTGTAGTGGTTACAATTTAATCACCAGCTGTCTCTGACACAGCTAGAGTTTTCCAAACTCCTATATTCACCACATTGCCTCTCTCTTTCCAATATTATCACATGGCTGATCACTCATTATGAACTAAGGTCACTAGACTGCAGACTTGTTGGTATTCATTGAATAAAAAAAAAATCTGGAAATGCCTGTTATTCTATTTTGTCATACGGTGTTGGCTAGAATAAATTATTCTACAAACGTATGTATCCTCATAGGAAAGACAAAAACATTCATGTGTAATTAAAAAAATTTGCACTTGCAATGAAATTTTAAGTGTTCTATTATTTACGCCTTCTCTGCCTTTATCTTATTTTTTTCCTCCTAGATACGAGTTCCCACCAACTTGACTTATTTTTCTTTTCTGTTTCCTTATTGTGAAGATAATTTCTTCTACAATATCTAATTTCCACTCATAAACCAATTAACTGAATTTGCATCTTGTGTGTATGAATCTACTCTGCTGTATAGCAAAAATGAGATCCACAATGACTCTTCAAGATTATATCTTTTAAACTACAGTTTTTCCACAAAAACTGCTCAGAACTGCCAGCCACAGTACCTAATTACTTGTAACGTGTACTCAGGAAGTATAACAATTGAGCACAAGCATTACACTTGTAAAACAAGGAGGGCAAATTATCCCACACTCCCTTATCCCCTTTCTTTATAATTCTTACACTGAGGCTGCTAAGTTTCTGAGAAAGACCGATCTCTAAAATACAAATAATAAAAGCTCTCACTTTTTCTATGATGCTCTGCTCTTGTTGACCTTATAAATCAATATAGTTCAAGAAAGAGCAAATTACTCTACATAGCATGAGTAAAAAACACAGATAACACAATCTCAAGCAATTATGCTCGACAAACTACTTTTCAGATAATCTCACATTGTTCAAATGGCTGTAAGCTGCATAAATGCCAATAATTTAATAACGCTATTAAAACTGCACTTCTTTAATTACCTGCATAAAATGTAGATAGATTAGGGAAAATCGTGCACATAAGAAGAATATTTACAGAAATATGGGGAAATTTGGATTTTTCTTCCTTAAAATTTGGAGTGTACAAATCTACATAACTCATACAAATGTATAACATTCTTAATATTCAAAATAAATTTCCCAATTACATGATAATGTTTAATATAGACAAAACATATTAGGAACATTTCACTAAGTAAAAGCAAACAAAGCTAATTAAATTGAATAAAGTATATTTAACAGTTTATTTTTGTTTTTAGCAGCCTAACTTCTTTGAAAATTAAATTAGCAATACACAATACTGTGTGGATGCGTGTGTATGTGCATTTCTACTGCATTTATGTAATTAATCCAGCTCAGCTCCACATCACTCCATAGGCCCATACATTTATCAGTTGAAGAATGATTTTATTTCGGTGAACAGGAGAAAGCAGTGTCAGTAGCACAACAGGTAGCACACCTGTCTTTAGTGCAGAAGGATGTGGGTTCTATTCCCACACCAGGTAGATTAATTGGTGATACTGCATTGTATGTAAAGGGAGTGCTGCATTCCTGAGTGTGTCTTCCTTCAGATAATATGTTAAACTGAGGCTCCGTTTGCCAGAATTGGTAGTAGATGAGGCGAATATAAAAGATCCTATGCACCTATCAAAGAGTATGTGAAGTTCCCTGACACCCTGGCCAAACTTCCCGTAGTAGTATAAATAATTCCTCTGGTATTCCCTGAATAAAAGCTACTACCCTAGTGAGACTAAGCTAGTCAACAAAGGATAAATAACATAGATAAGCTATTCGTGAGGTTTACTTAAATTAGTAATCAGATAACAGAAAAGTGAATGCAAGACAGATACAGTTTCTGCAATTTACTTTTCCCGCACTGTAGATGCCCTCCCACTGAATCTGTGGGACAATACAACAATTAAGTACTTCAAGGCTCTGATGCTAGTAGGAAAATGGTGCTGAAGTTAGCATATCACTCCCCATTCCTGTCATATAATGAAGCAGGATTTTTTCACTCTCTTAAATACTGTTGAAAACATTCAACACACATGATTAGGTAGGTTAAGGCCACAGTAATTCCAGAGGCAGGGCATTCTCAGAGTACAGGGAGAAGGTCATCAAACCATTGTGCCTTAGATGTCCTGATGGTCCAAAGAATCTTCACAGTAAAATTAGCACAGATAATCTGACCAATTAAATAGGTGCTGTAAGCACCTGGTATGCCAGAATAACATCTGACACAAGCATGCTCAGTAGGCACCAGAGTGAGGATTGTGGCTCAAGCCAACTACCTTATCATATCTATAATGTACAAACTGGCATTCTTCAAGGTCCTTATCAGAACTGAAATCTCTCACTTTTCATAACCAATCCCTATATCTCCTAAGCTAATATTTTGACCAAGGGCAGGGCATGTTTGGTGGCAACATTAAGTCTATACCTTACAATGGTACCCTCTTTCAGTGAAAGTCTATAATCTTCACCCCCCCATCCCAACCTCTGCATGCACCTATGGAATCCCTTTTTTCTTCTCCACCTCCTGCATGTACGTATGGAATCACTTCTCTCATTCTCCTCCCTCATGCATACCTTTATGAAATCTTCTCCCTGTGATGTCACAATAACAGATCATGTCCTCTAATCAAAACAGCATAATCTTCTCAAGCCAATGAGAAATCCCTTACTGACAAAAAAGCCTGATTTATTTACGAATGCAATACACACTCTTTTGCATCAAATGCTTCTAGGCAAGTTAACATCGCAGACAGAAAGAGATGTAGAACAAGAGATGTGGAAAGTAATATAAGGTACCTTCTGTGTCGATGGCACACTACTAGATTCCTGGTGTTTGGGCTGATCTTTGGCCTACCTGATCTGCTTTCATATCTTTTCCACTCAAGAGAATAGTTTCTCCAAATCAGGCTTCACTTCCTTTGTCTTACTACCTTCAAATTCTCTTTATGCAGAAAACATTGTCCACTTTGTGTGTTTTTAGCCTGACCTCCAGCTCCTTCGCCCCCTAGACATTGAATTACAACCCTTTGGACAAAACATTTTGTAGCCGTTCCACATTAATAAATAACTTTCCTCACAGGTGCACATCCCACACAGTCACTGAAATGAGCAGTTATTCCATACTGACCTTTTCTATTTAACATATTGTTAAGCTCTCTTAAAAAAAAAAAAATGAAAAGATGTCCCACATGCTTACTTAACTTTCTGCTGATTCAACACTATCCCATTTTCAGCTAAAGATATGCTCCTCTAGTATGCTGTCCCCTGTCAGCCATTAAGGGAACCATCTGCAAGTATAACAATACAGTGACGTGCCCATAATCTGTGGTTCCTCAGAGTGCTCCCCTAACTCGATGGTACAACATTCCAGACATTGCAACCACCAGCTTATTCTTAACCCAGCTAAAATCAAATTACTCTTCTTCACCTCTTATAGAGCCTTCCCCCAATCGGACAACTTCACTATCACTTCTAATAACAAAACTGCTATTACCCCAACTACCCACACCAAACTTTTAGGAGTGGAAATAGACAATCGCCTAAGATTCGACTTGCATATTGCAAAAACTGTAAAAAAGGTTCACAAAAACCTGGGGCTACTTTATCATAACAAGCAATTTGTCCACGTGATCCAAAACCACAACAGCCAGGACACATCTGCTAGCCATCCTCCTTTATGCATCCCCAGTATTTACCAACCTCCATAAAACAGAACTACACAAGCTAGAAACCTGCTATAATAACACAGCCAAATTTGCAGCTCAATCAGCATATAGAACACACCATTGTGTATCTCTGAAAAAAATTAACTGGTTGGAGTTCCCTCAACTACTTCAACTCAATCAGTTGTCACTAGCACATAAGTTTCACCATCACCCAGATAAATATCCCAGCCCTCCAAAACCTAATACATCCTCATACCTTGAGATCAAACACCATTAACCTCCTTGAGGTTACAAAACATAACAATGAGGCAGGAAAATCTCTCTTTAGTTGCTATATTTCCAAACTCTGGAACTCCCTACCTGCCCAAATAACATCAAATAACTCCACAACACAATTCAAAAAACTACTAAACTGGCTATGCTCTTGTATTACCCCTGGGTAAAGGATGAATTACTAGAAATATCTACATTCATTGGCAATGTTAAGTCTAGATTCTCACATGTAACTGTCTGCTTTTATAAGTATGAAATATCTAAACTCATGGATAATTTCAAATCTAGTTTCTCACATTTAACTGTCTGCTTTTATAAGTTAAGAGAACATTATAAAATTATATACAAACCTGCTAAGTACTGTTATATCCTAGCTATATAAGGCTGCAATATACTGCATGTGTTGAATGTGTACAGGATGTATTATAATGTAACATGAGTTTACTATCTGACAACTATCTTACTCTGAGCCTTGCTAACTAGCCATATTTACCTATGATTGTAAACCTGTTTTTTTGTATGTATATTCCACCATCTTTATTAACTTGTTCATATATATATTAATGTACCTCTTATGTAACTGGAGCTTTTCTACCCGGGCCTCTGCTGAAAATGGACATGTGTCCCGTCGGACTTTCCCAGTCAACAAATGTAAAATAAATAAAATAAAATAATTATTATGCATAAGAACAGAAGTATAGCCATATTGGTGGTGCAACACACTTATAAGAATGCTTTTATAGCCGAGGGCTTTCCTCTCTGTTTGTACATGTATATTTATAATTTGATCTTAATCACCATGCTAGAGTTCCTAGCTGAAAGGATAAGTCTTGTAAGAGAAAACTCAACACCTAGTTGTTTAGAGGCTCTTATAGTTCATAGTTATATATTAACTTAATGACCATCAAGGCCTTTATAAGTCTAGTGGAATCCAACCCAGTTGTGTCCCTATGGATCTTGGGCATTTATTAGAAGGGGGTGTGTTAGTAAGCTTCTACAGGTTACACAGGGGGTATGTTAGTTTGGGCATTGTCTGCCTCTGTCAGAGACATAGGGTCTGGTCCCTATGTCAGAGACATAGGGACCAGACCTGGAGTGAATTTCTGATTTTCCATCCACTGGTCAAGGTTATGCTTAAATAGGGATGGACTCTGCTTCACATGAATAGGGAGCCTGTTCCAGAACACTGGGATCCTATGGGACACATATCTGTCTCACCAAAATGTCTTATTTATGTCATAAGCAAAATTTTAATCCTTGGATCTCATTGGTCTGATGCTTCTCATTTTGCAGATATGCAAAAGGTCCAACAGAGCTGGATCCATGGATGTTTCATGTACCAGGCATAGATTGGCTCTCAATAACATGTATGAGGCAGAGTAAAAAGATAAGGCTTTAAGACGATTCATATAGGACAATGTGTTTATAGCCTGGATTCTCCTGGTAAGGGACCTTTGTGCTTGTTCTAAGTATTGCTTTTGTCTGGTCAGGTACATGCAGAAGCTGGCATTATACCCAATGATATGTCTAATAAGGGCCAAATAAAGGGACACTATGATTTCATTGGACCTGGATACCATGCTCCTATTTATAACTTGGGTGACATAGAATGATTTTCATTCTGCCTTGGCCACATATTAGTCAAAGGCCAGATTACTGTCTATATATGTTCCTAGATCCCCGACTAGTGGGTCAACTCTTATGGGGTGTCTTACCGATGATGTAATTAACCTGGGTGGCAGTTTTTACAAAAGGTGCTATAATGCATTTCTTGGCATTGAGTTTTAGTCCATGACTGTGGGATCAGTCATTTGCCTATGTTAGACCCTCTTGTAAGATATAAGCTGTTTTGTGTCATGGTGGAAATCTATTTGCAGTCATCTGGGAACTTGTCAGCCAAAGGTCCTTGACATCAGCCTTTACCTTCGAAAAGTAAATGCCAAATAGGAGTCATCCCAGTATGGAACCCTGAGATACCCAACTGGTGACTGATCTATTAATGACTTCCTGGGTCTTATCTGCAAGGCAACTGGCAACCCAACAAATTCCACAGAGGTTTTTGCCCAGTTCGGTGAGTTTGCCAACTATATCCAAGTGGGGTATTCTATTGATTGCCGTAGCCATGTCCAGGTTGGCGGTACACTCCATTTTCCCTCCTCCATTGCCTTGGTGACCTTCTCAAAGAAGTCCACCAGGTTTAGTAGGCCTGATCTTCCTTTGACAAAGCCAAGCAATGCCAGGTCTTAATGCTGACTATGCCTTTTTTGATGATTTCCATTATAATTCATTCCACTGCTTTACATGCTAGACTAGGCAAGACAAATAGGCCTGTAGTTTCTAAAGTCAGTTGATGCTCCACCCTTGAGAAGTGGGATAACCTTTCAGTCCTCCATTCTCAAGGTACAAAGCCTGTTTTGAAGCTATTGCTGAAAAATGACTCAAGTGGTCAGAATAGGTCATGTTTCCAGCTATTTAGGCAGCATCCCGAGATACTGTCAGGGCCCATTGAGGCTGTGTTTCTGGTCTTAGCAAGTGCCACCAGGACCAGCAGCCTGTTAATAGTTGGGAGAGTATGCTAGTAGGCATTTCATGGAGTGAGAAGGGGGAGTGTGGGTGAAGTCTGAGCTGAATTTGTTGACCAGCAAATTTGCTGTGTTGCTTTGCTCAGTGAACATGGCACCATTGACCACCAGTTCAGCACAATGATGTGTGCTGCCTTTGAGGTTTCAGACATAGCTGTGGAAGGCCTTGTGGTTGTCTTTAGCCTGTGAGACTATCTTGACCTTGTAACTGGCCTTGTTGGCCTTGTTGGACTTAATGAGTTCTCTTAGTTTCTTGTTTAGTTTAATTAAAGAGCTCATATCATTATGGGGATTGCTCTTCCTGATTTTAGCCATGATTTTTTTCCTTTTGTTATATACATTATTAAGGTTAGGATTCTACCAGTGTAGTTTGCTTTTAGAAATTGTTTTGGGCTTACTTCAAGTAGGTACATCAGACTCTGTATAGGGCCTTTGTGGACAATTCCTCATACTTTGTTGTGAACTCGGGGCTGGAAAGGGCTTTGAATACACTTTCACTTAATAGGGTGTAGTTTGCTTTGGAATAGTCCCTGTTACAGGGTTTCCTGGAGTTAACAAGCTGATTTTTATCTTGAAGGAGACAGCTTTGTGGTCCAACCTCCCCATGAGGACATGACACTGGTGGTGGTGGGTGGGGGGGGGGGTGTACAGCGCTTTCCCATATTTGTGAGTACCAGATCCAGTATATTTGAACCACTGGTGGATGGGTGCACTATCTGGTCAAGGTTATTTGTGTTAATACAGTGCAGGAATTATTGTGCCTGCGAGTATGAAGTACTGTAAGTTTCGCAATCTACAAAGGGGTAATTAAAGTCTTCCATGAACAGGGTATTTGATTTAAGGGTGAGTGTCTCCAATAGGTTTAGGTACAAGCTATGGGACTTTAGGGACACAGAGGGTAACCTATAGCTTGCTAGGATATGGTATGTGACATTTTATATGGTGATTTGCACATGGATAAATTCCAGAGCATTGTCCTTTTTAACCAATGTTGAGCTATGCTTTTTGCTAATACAGATGAGACAACTCTACCTTTTGTTCATGTCTGTGCAGCTGATGGTCTAAATGTGTGTGGAAGGCACTGAAGTCCTGTTCTGCTGGAGTACCTTTTGCAAATTTAAATCACGTCTTGGTAACCACACAGATGTCTACATTCTCCAGAGTGAGGAGAGCTTGTGGGGTATGGAATTTATTGTTTAGGCTCCAAGCATTAAGCGGTAGCACCTTTAGGTTTCTTTGGGTTTTATTTGCTATGTCAGTAAATTTGTCAATTTGGCATTGCCTAAAAAAGGCTCTTGTTGGTCCAGTGGCAGTGACACCAGCATAGTTTGTTGGAGGTCTTGGGTATGAGTCCCTCATGAGAGTTAATGGTATCCTTTCACTATTCTGATTTTAGTAATATTTCAGTGAGTCTTGAGATTTATTATAGTACTTGGAAATCTTTCTGCTGTTACAGTGCTATCCCATTTTCAGCCATTTGTTGATCCATTTGTTTGTGATGGTGCATGCATCCATCCATATTCCTGGATACAAATAAAAACAGAGCTTATTCATATATACTTGCAATTATGATGCTTACATTTACATCATGCAGCCAACAATCAGACAGCTAAATAACTTTTGTGGGATGGTCATGGTTACTGAGTTCTGTCACAAAAAACATACTTCGCTTAAGTCAAACAAGGCTCACTCAACATCAAGTTATGCATTAGAAATATGACGACTGGGACAAGGTCTGATCTGCATCATTAACACTCTTTAGAACTAGATAGCCCAGTACCGGGTGTTGGAACAAAAACTCTATTTCAGCTTGCTGAGGAATTTAACTTATCACTACCAAAACAGACATGATACAGTCACACAAGTACTTTAGTCCTGTGTGTTATTTGAATATCAGCCAGTTTCTAGAATTGCTTCAGGGAGAGAACATACAGGGTAAAGACAAAACTGACAGATATAATCTGCATGCTATCTGAACATGAAAGCAACTTAAAAAAAATTCCTTTTAAATTAGGCTATGTACACTAGAGAACACTTTAATTCCATAATTCAAAGCAGCTTCTACTTGAAAGGAAGAACGTAAGACATCCAGAGATTATCTTTACCACCCGGGTCCCTCCTACAGAAACAGATTTCTAATCTTTAAATAAAATGTTGGTTTATCCATTGATTTGACCTTGTATGAATTTTTCATCTAAAAATATTAGTGCTGTATTTAATTATCTGCTTGTATGGCTGTCTACATAATCAAGAAAAAAAAACTGAAGGAAATTAAATACTTGCCACATTTAACTAACTAAGCATCATAAGGGAAGATAACACTACATAAGCTCCATACCTCTATGTTCATACATGAAAAAACAGTGTATGTTTTCAGGCAAAGATAGTTTAAACTTGGCACAAGGCAGTAGGTTCTCAAAGTATGAAGTATTTATCAAAATAACCACCATGGCAAAACATTATTATAACAAAATGTTTTAACTCTTAAGGGACTGAGTATATATGAATAAGCTCTGCTTTTATTTGTATCCAGGAATATGGATGGATGCATGCACCATCACAAACTCACAGAACAAAGTTTAAGGTGAGGAGAGAGCAAGAACCAGTTGTAAATATAAAAGTAGTTTTAATAACTTGAAGAAACTCTCTCAGCTTCAAAAGAGAAAATGCTTTTCAGAAAAAAAGCTATACAAAGAGGCAGTTTAACAAGTAGATGAGATGGTTATATGAAACATGACAAATAAATAAATAAATAAATAAAAATATGCACGTGTGCAAGCACACACACACACACACACACACACACACACACACACACACTACAATGAATGGTCTCTTAGTCAATATAGTATATGTGAAAACATTGAGCAAAAGTGCTTGAAACTTGAATAATCTAAAAAGTACAAGAAAGAAAACAGAATCTGGAGCCATCACGCTTCATACCAATTGGCATAGCCTGGTATGGTTTGGTGTATTGAAGGACGGCAACTTGGGCTAAAATGTATATTATTACGCGTTATGTTTATGTTCAGCCCAGTTAGCTTAACAGTCAGCAAATTGTTGCAAAGGGGGGCATTTCATATAACCCAAAAGGTTTTTCAAGGTTCTGATACACAGGAGTTTATTTTGTATTATGTACAGGTGTCGGTTAATATTTACTATTCATTTCACCCAATAACATTGCTATGGAATGGTACCTTTAATCAGTTTACGAGTGAACTGGGGGCGTGTTTGCATTTTAAGTACTTAATGAAGATTCTCAAGGGCGCAAATGTTTTTATATATCTGAGGAAGTTAGTGCATAGCACTAACGAAAAGCTTTAAGTGTAGCTTAATAAAATTTGTTTTTACATCTTTACATAGTGTCGGATTGGCCTGTGTAGTGTTCCTGGCTTGCGGATTTAACGGTGGAGTATATTGGTACAAGAAAGAAAACAGCAAAACACTGTTCATCCTCTGCTACTATATATACTAACTCCTACATTGCACTACAGCCAACAAAGGGCAAATTTCTCACCCCTTGCTGTTACATGATCTTGCACAAAAAAAAAAAAAAAGAAAGGAATATGTCATCCCTTCAGTTTTGATCAACGGTACCATATTTCTTTTCTTTTCGATAAAAGTACTTCTTGTCCATGTGACACACCTGCACTGGCCTAGTATTTAAGAAGCCTCAATCTTCACCAATAACACAAGTGAGGGACGTACACAATGGGAGGATTACAAACACACACAAAGTAAAGTAAAATTTCCCTCAAGAGAACACAGCGATCACAGTGTCAGTCTGGGGATGGTTTCTCCCTCTTTCTCCAGATCCCCAATAAGACTCCCCACTGGCACAGCTATAGGGTTAAGAACTCAGCTGAGGGGTCAAACCAAGACCTCCAGCACCCTCACTGTCCAACCAGTGCTTTGTGTCCCTGTCCAAGTAGCTGACACACACACACTTTGAGATTTGATTTATATACAAACACACACACACGACCTGGGGAAGGCTGGCACAGGTTTACTAGCACTGCCACCAACCACTATTTATCAGTTACTATAAAGGCCCTTACGAAGGGTGAACAATCCTCCTATGTAATGTTACTATTATCCAAATGGTAAGTGTGACCAAGACTAAGGCTATTTAGGAGGGGCTTGTACAGTGTCACCAAATACATATGCAAGTACTCTAAGAGCTTAAATATGTCTCACAAATATCAGCCACAAAGATAGGTTTAAATATATTTAATAAAAAAATAATAAAAGCACACGACAATACTCAAACAACACAGTAACTGCAGAGTTCAGATTACAGGAAATATTTAAAAACAACATTGCAGGACAGTCTCAAATAAATACAAAAAACATCTAAACTAATCTTCACTATATTCCTACCTATATCTAAGATTGATTACTGTACCCTGGTTACTTACTATTAGTAAGGCAAGTGCTGATGAGAGGATGTTTCCAGGTCCAAGACAAAGTACAAAATGCCCTGTCTCTCTCTCTCTCTCTCTCTCTCTCTCTCACTCTCTCTCGCAGACAGAGCTCTTCAGTTAATAGCACATATTACTGCCGGGTTAGCCTGGATGACATCAGTCTTTGTCTCCAGCCTTCAGTTCCCAGGCTAACAGAAACTTAACAAAATTTAACATTTCTGTGTGAAAAATACATATCTCTCAGATGTTTGCTCAGAACTGGAAGTTGTAAAACAAACACTTTTATATTTGAAACCTAGTAATTATTTTTGTTTCAAGACAATAGGAAAACCTCTAGCTCTAGACACTGTGTATGCTTGCTGCACCGAAACTGTGATAACACAACTGTAAAACACTTTACTTTTCAACTTATTTTCTTGAAGTTTTGCAAGTTAACTCTGTATGCTCCTGCTTCTACTATTAAAACATGCATTTGCACAAGTATATAGTTTATATACATTTCTGTTCTTTTCCAGTAGGGTACACTGTGGTTACATTCTTGAAGCTCAGTACATAACATGCAGTGCTCTTACATAAGAATCATATTAATATTCAGAAATGCCATAGGATTATTTACAAAATTCCAGATATCTGGGCTGACAGTGTCACAATTCCACCCTCCCCCGAAAACTCAAGCTAGTTTTTCAAGTGACCCTTGAGAAACATTGTTTGAGAGGGTTCAGCCTATCTGGCATTGCCTTACCCCATTCCCTGTCTTGAGAGCCCATCTGCGTTGGCATTGCTAACCCCCCTGTGGTGCTGCACTGTCATATCATATGCTTGCAACCCTAGGTGCCACTTTAGTAACTTGGCATTTTGCTGGCTGGATCGATGTAGCCATGTTACGGGATTGTAGTCTGTAACTACAGTGAATTTCCTTCTATACAGATAAGGATGAAGTTTCTGCAGTACCCGCACTATGGCTAGGCATTCGATTTCTACAGCTGCATAGCATTCCTCTCTGGGTTGCAGCCTATGACTGAGATAAAACAATAAGTGATCTTCTCCCTCTGAAGAAACCTGGCTAAGTACAGCCCCCACCCCTTGGTTTGAAGCATCCACCTGCACAGCACATTCTTTGCTGTAATCTTGACTGTCCAACACAGGGGGTCCTTCCAAAGCTCCTTTAAGCTTCTGGAATACCTCCCACATGCTGGGGTACACACTATTTTATCTGGCCTGTTTTTCCTTGTCAGGTCTGTGAGGGGAGCAGCTATGGTACTATAACTGGTGATGAACTTTCTGTAGTACCTTGCTGTTTCTAAGAATGCCCTCATCTTCTTTTTGGTAACAGGTGCAGGCCATGTTGAACGGCTATCACTTTGTCAGATTCTGGCCTGATCTTACTACTCCCCAGGAAGGAGACCTCTGCCATTCCCACCTGACATTTGCTGGGCTTAATCATCAAACCTGCATTCTGTAGTCTGCCCAGCAGCTCCCTGACATGCTGAAGGTGCTTTTGCCAGAAATGGCGGTAGATAGCAATATCATCTAGGTAAGCAAGGGCAAAATCTCCTGCTCCTGCTTGGATATGATCTACCAGCCTCTGGAAAGTCACGGAAATTTTTCATTCCAAAGGGCTTCTTTGTGAACTCATACAAGCCAAAAGGTGTCACAAACGGTGACCTCTCTCTAGCACTGGGAGTCAAGGACGCCTGCCAGTAACCCTTGGAAAGATCAATAGTGGTACGATACGTAGGCCCATCCATCTGCTCTAGGATTTCATCTGTCCTAGGCATTGGGTAAGCATCTGACTCTGTGTGACTATTTAATTTCCTGTAGTCCACACAGAATGTGGTGCTGCCATCCTTCTTTAGTGCCAGCACCACTGGGGAGGCACAGGGACTACTGGACTCCTGAATTACCCCTAGTTCCAACATTTCCTGTATCTCCTCCCTGAAAGTCTGTTTGCCTTTTTCAGGCACCCTGTAAGGGGCCTGCTTAATAGGCCTTTAGGGTCCTGTATCCACATGGTGCTGCATGAGGTGGATGCACCCTGATTTCCCAGTGAACATGTCCCCAAACTCCTGTAACACTGCTCAGATTTCCCAAACCTGGGTAGGGGATAGCTGCTGGGACATTGCTACCCCTTCCACTTAGGTATCAGTCTGAGACTCACTGACGAGATCAGTCACCAGTTCCCCCTCAGTCTCCTCTTGCAATCCACTGCAAATATTCAGCACAAGGGCCTCCCTATCATGTTCAGGTTTCTTCATGTTAACATGGTACAATTCATACCCCTTTCTCCTGCCTAGCAGTTCTACCATGCAGTTAACATCACTGACCTTCCTTACTACCTTGCAGGGTCTCTCCCAAGCTGCCTGCAGCTTGTTATGTCAGACAGGAATGAGAACCATTACCTGCTTCCTTGGAGCATACTCTCTAGCTCGAGCATTCCTGTCAAACCAGACCTTTTTTCTGCTGTTGGGCTACTGCCAGGTTCTCCTGGGTCAAGCCCATGAGTTCCCTGAACCTTGTCCTGAGGATTAGGACATATACCACAACAGACTCCTTGTGGGATTCACACTCACCTTCCCACTCATCTCAAATCAAATCTAGAGGTCCCCTTACCCTACGTCCATACAAAAACTCAAAGGGTGAAAAACCTGTAGATTCCTGGGGAACCCCTCTGTAAGCAATGAACAGATAGGGAAAATATTTGTCCCAGTCCCACTTAAACTGGTCTTCAAATGACTGTACCATCATCTTGAGTGTAGAGTTTAACCTCTCAACAAGACCATTAGTCTAGGGATGGTAGGGGTGGTCTTTAGGTGCTTATCCCCACAGTACTTCCACAGACAAGCCAGCAAGTCTGACATGACATAGCCACCTCTGTCAGTCAGTATTTCTTTTGGGAAACCAGCCCTGCTGAAAATCTCTAACAAAGGATTTGCCACCTTTTCTGCCTCAATGGAAGAAACATCCACTGCCTCAGGGTACCTGGTAGCATAATCTACTACCACTAGGATATACTTTTTTCCCTGTGGAACTTTGGGTACTCAGAGGCCCCACAATATCCATAGCTACCCTCTGTAATGGCTCCTCAATCACAGGTAAAGGCATCAAAGGAGCTTTCACTTTGTCTCCTGCCTTGCCTACCCTTTGGCACTGCTCACAGGTCCTGCAGTACCCTGTTATATCTCTGGAACTCCCAGGCCAATAAAAGTTCTGCATAATATGCCTCTTTGCATGTTTTATGCCAATATGACCTGCAAAGTGAATATCATGGTCTATGGCTCAAAGTGACAAATGGTAGGCTCTAGGTACTACCAACTGCTGTATTCTCTCACCCTCTAGTCCTTCCTCAGGGGTCCACTCTCTGTACAGTAACCCTTTGTCCCAGTATACAGATTCCCCCTTCCCTTAAGAATCAGGTGCCTCACTAGCTACCTCCCTCAGGCTTTGTAATGTAGGGTGTGAGACAGTGGCGGCTGGTGACTTCAAATCAAAGGGGGGCTGCAGGAGACAGCTGAATGGGTGGGGTCAATGGGAATGGGTGTGACCAACTAGAAAGGGGAGGAATTTTGCTGAAAACCACAAAAACTGTAACTTTAATTAAATACTCTGCCCTGGGTGCCAAACCATCATTATGAGAGTCCAATCAAGACAAAATGAAATGTAGAAGAAAAAACATATTTCAATCCATTGGCTAAATGACAGCTTACTTAATATCTAGATGGAAACAAAAAGGTTGTGTGGAATGAAAAATAAATGACTTTTTAAATACATTACTGGAATGCTAGTCAAAATAAAGTATAAGAAAAACAAACAGCACACAACTCAAGCCTCTTCTCCTTGTACTCCAGTTCTAATTATAATTTATATTCAGCTTTATTAAAGTACCAAGTAACATGCTGAAAGTAGCAATTTCTGTGATACCCCCACTTGTAAAAATGTTTCTTATCCAAAAAAGATCTGCTGCCTCACAACAACTATCCACTTGCTTCATGGGGAAAACATGATCAAAGTAAAAAATGAAAAGCAAACAGGAAACAAGCTCAACATACATTGCTTAAAGGATTACTGCACAGGATATGGACCGCACATGATAGATTGGCATTCTGTTTAGTTTGCAGGTAAAGCCTGTAATGAGCTCTTAAAATAATGTAATCCTGTCCTTTATTACAAATACTGTCATATGCATTTCAATAACCAAGGCTTATATGTTATCTAGTTATGTAAGTATTCTCTACATGGCAACAACAGAAAGGCTTTCATTGTTGGCAATTCTTTAACAGTATGCTTATTAAAGCTTACTTGCATCTTACAATCTCAGACAAGCTTACCAGATGGTCATCAAAGCACTGCTACTTAAACACAGAGCAACATGCACTTTCTGAATAATAATAAGCATAAATCAACAGTATAACAATATGACATAAACCAGAACATTCTGCAAAATCAAGGACAGATGAAAAGCCATTGTAGTACTTGTGTCTACCTTGGATGGGGGGATAGTCTTCACATTTACACTGCATAACTGCTCCTTGCCTTGCTTGGACACATCCAGAGTCACTACATGGGGGAGTGGGGTGCAACAAGTATGTCACAATTTGAAATGTCTCTGTCTGACTGCGATAGCCCTGACACATTTGTCATACCTCTCAACCTCAGAGCAAGAAATCTGGACAAAGCCATACATAGAAGTGGGACAAAGGCCCAAAAATAAGGACAATTTTTAAATATTGCTCTTATAAACTTAGAAAGATAATAGAATAGTAGGTCTTGCATTAGTATGAATTTTCTGAAGGGTATGAAATCTGAAACTGAAATGTCTGTCATTATTTTCTAACTTCAGTCTTTAATGATTTGCCACTAATTTGCCAAAAAAAACCCCACAATTTTATGAAAAATGGACCAAAAATGTGATTCAAAAATATAAAATAGCCAAGCAATACAGCTGGAAACCTGTCAAAGAAGGGACACTTTTTAATATTAGTACTGCTAACCTGAGCAGCTGACAAAATAAAAGAATCTACATGCATTTCTGAAATAAAAGTAATCTATAACTGATTATTACAGTTATTTATTAATTGTAAACCCTCCATGTTTTCTTTGAAAATTGCCATTTTTGTGGATGGATTATTAGGGGAAGAGCAACATTTTGAGTCAAAATCAGGGACAGTTGAAAGGTTTGGATATGCCTAATTCTATAAAGCAATTTATTTGCATGTACCTCTCAACCTGTTAATGCAGGAAATCTGGACAAGGCCAAATGTATGGGGGGAACATATAAACAGTACTAAAAATTGCTCTTGTATAAAATGAGACAGTTGATCGAATAACAGGTCTTGCTTTAGCATGCATTTTTCTGAAGGTTATGAAGTCTGAAGCTCAGTGTCTGTCATTATTTAGTGACTTCATTCCTAAATGATTTGACAGAAAACCACAAATTTTATGAGGAACAAACAAAAAATAAAAAGCAAAAATCTATTCATTCTGCAAAAATCTGGACAGTTGAGAGGTATAGTTCAGCCGGGGCTGTCTTTGAGTTTGCTGCCCTTCCCCCCTCACAAAATCATGGTCGAATGGAACTTCCCCCCCTACAACCATTCCAATGAACCATTACTTGGCTATTTCACCCCATTTACCATAAACACTAATGTGCATACTGCTTTACTTCTGCGATGATTTGGACTTCATTTAAAGGTTTTATTTTGCATTTTACAGTGCATACGCTAATAGATATTATATCTGCTAAACAAAGCAATGCAGTCTTACAATGAGAACAGACTTAGCGTTAAAACTTCTCTACCCTTGAAAACTCACAAATACTGAAACAGCATTAAAACCCACATTCAAAGAAAATATATTTTGCCAGTGGCAGATTAACTTTGGGTTTGGGCTGTTTTCAAATCACAGACCCCTTGCACATGAAACATACACATGATCTTTCATACACCTTCCTGATTGTATTAAATTATATTCCTTGTACAATACAGTACAGTTTTAGAGGGCGTTTTAAATTTATTATTTTGAAATTTTTCCAGTAAACAATGAAACAAAATGCATGCACCAGTAATGACAAAACTGCCCAATTCAGAACATTTCCATCATAAAAGTCTACTCAAACTTCTACAGTCTGCCAGTATCAGTACATATGCACAATCTGTGAAGAAGTAAAAGTCATCTAAATAATTCCACATTGAAGAGATCTGTAACTAATGAAGAGGTTGCTGCTAGCAAACAACTTTGTATTTCATTGTTTCATCTACAAATAAAGTGCCCTTTACCCTTGAGGAATAAATTGCCTATCTTACACTAAAAAAAATGATAAGCTAGCAATATCGCAATAGGGAATGGATGGCAAACTGATAACAGGTTCATAGTTACTAGGTATCTTCGCATCCACCCCTTTTGCAACACAGTACAGTATCAGAAATGCATCTATCTACTGTGGGAGTAGAACCCACAGCCTTCTGCATCAAAAGCAAGTATACTACCTGTTGTGCTATTAACAACGCAAGCAAGCTCAGCATAAGCAGCACTAATCTTTGGCTCCCCTGCAGCTCTCAGCTCCTTGTAAAATCTACTCACTCAGTTGTATCTCTGAACTTTGCAGCACAAAGAAATCTGGAAAAAGCCAAAATTTATTGTGGGTGGGGAACAAAAGCTCAAAAACCAGGGACACATTTTAAACATTGCTTGTATAATGTTGGAAAGTTGCTAGAATAAAATGCTGTGTTACCACCATACATTTCACTGCTAAGCGTTAAACCCAGGACGCTGTGCAAAACAGTCAGAGCAACATACCACTATGCCAAATCAGCTGGCTTGCGAATAAGGAAGACGGAAACTTAAATGGCTACCATTTAGTGAATTCAGTTATCACCACAGCACAGCTGTCAACCTCTTAGCACAAAACACCTGAACAAAGCCAATAATGGGTGAATACAGCCCCCAAACATTCAGTGAATTCAGTTCTCACCATAGCTCTCAACCTCTTAGCAAAAAACACCCGGACAAAGCCAGTAATGGGGGAATATAGCCCCCAAACATATTCAGTGAATTCACTTCTTACCATAGCTCTCAACCTTAGCACAAAACCTGGATGAAGCCAATAATGGGGGAATACAGTCCCAAAAATAGGGACAAATTTCAAATATCCATCTTATACACTTAGAAAATTGCTAGAATAAAAGCTTTTGTGTTACCATGCACTTTCTGAAGAATATGAAGTCTGATATTCAAATGCGTGTCATTTTTAACATTTGTTAACCAGGAAAGCCTGACTTGGAACAAAAGCTAATTTTTAGCAGAGGCCCAGGGAGAAACACTCCAGACAGGCACATGTCTTTGTAAGATGGGAGGACACTAGAGGAAACAAAAACAGGGAGGGCATACAGACTCCACACAGAAGGTAAGGCACCCCAGCCAAGAATCAAACTAGAGAACATATAGCTGTCAAGCAACAATGCTACCACTGCACTACTGGTTTTGCAAGGACACAAAAATACAGAAACCACAGATTTTATGAGGAACAGAACAAATATGAGGGGAAAATCTGCAACATTTTTACAGATGGTGGTGGGTATGGAATTCAGGCTCTTGCCACCTGGGCCCAAGGTGTAGGGTTCAAGTCTTATTCTCTACCCACCACCATGTAGCACATGAGGCATTACACACACACACACACACACACACACACACACACACACACACACACACACACACACACAAACACATACACACATCCTACCTGGGACAGGTATATCCTTCCATAGCTTTGTTCGTTGGAGCAGCACTGAATACATCCTTCCACAGCTTCGTTAAGCCCATGAGATGTCCTTCCCTGACGAGACTCCCAGCCTGCTGACATTGCAGTCCGAGTCCGATCCCTTTCCTGTGACAGTCTATGCAGTTACAACTGCATAGACTTCTGGGATCTCTGCACTTGAATGCTTCATTATCCGGACTGCTGCTGAGACAGTCTGTGCATGCTCCAGACTGTCTGAGCAGCAGTCCGGATATCGAAAATGCTAGTGCGCATGCGCGGAAGTCCGCTATTTGCGATCATTTTTTCTTTTTTTTCTTTTGTGTTTTATTTTATTTTATTTAACTTTCTTTCTTATTTTACAGCTGGGGAGGCTGCAGTCTGGCGGTTCAATAGCACAGGCCGCCCCTGGTGTGAGAGCTGAGCTTGTCTCAAGTCTCTCTTTGTAACCATTCCCAGCTCACCTTCCACAAGAAGTTTGATATCCTCTGACAGTGGTGCCTCACTGTCAGCCTAGGTACTACTAGTCACGTCTGCCCTTGCAGCCAGTCTGTCCAAGGGAACATCAGTACCCACATGCAGCTGTGGCTCACCTTCAGTCTCACTGCTACAGGATAACTCCCTCCCTGAAGTAACCACGTCACCACTCCTGGCTGCACGTATGCTGTCTGCCTGGGTCTCCCCCAGGGTACCAGACTCACATGCTTGTCTCCAAGCCTGACTGCATGTAACTGCATGAACACACGGTATTGTATTATCAAAATCTTTCCCTATGAGGACATCTGCAGGGATATCCTCAAACACACATACTTGCTGGCTTCCTTTTCCACTCTCCCAGTCAAGGTGAACCCTATCCAAAGGTATTTGGAATGGGGTCCCTCCTAAAGCTCTGACTGGAGTAAACTGCCCTAGCAAGTAGTACTCCTCTGTAACCATTGCAGGCTTCACAATGGTTAGGTCAGAGGCTGTGTGTCTCTTAGCCATGGCATATTACCCATTCACTAAGATAGGCTATAACCTGTTATGGTAGTTTGGTACCCTTGTTGTCTCAAGACAACTCACTGCTGGCATTTTGTCATTCCCACTTACTGGGTCTCCCACCTTTTGTTTCCACCTTGTCTCTTTGAACAACTATATGCTACATGGCTTCACTGGTTGCATTTAAAACATTTACCCCTTGGTCCTGGACATGTACCTGGAATAGTGGCTTCCTCTGCAATTGACAGACTCCACTGGGGCAGTCTGTGCTGCCAACCATGGGTTCCCTTAAACCCATGAGCAGCACTGGGTGTCCCTTTCCTATGCAGTGATGCCCTGCTTGCAAGGTATAGGTCTCCCTTCTTCCCCAACTCATCTACAGTATTCCATTGTCTATCAGATAACCAGATTCTCATGTCCTCAGGCAAAGTGCTAAGGGCTTGTTCCCTCACTGAAAGGTCTGCCAACCCTTCAAAAGTGGTGATCTGACATCCACTCACCCACCTATGAAAATAAGTGCTCAGTTCAGCAACATATTCACATACACTTTCATCTGCCTTGCGTTTATGCTCACAAAACTCTTTCCTATAAGCTTTAGGTGTTAACTTAAAACATTCTAACAAACACATTTTGACTGCATTATGATTTAAACACACAGTATCAGACTGTTTAGAAATGACAGTTACAGCTTTACCATGGAGTAAGGGGGTCAGGAACCGTACCCAGAGCCCTTGGCCAACATTATACTGTTTATATACCCTTTCAAATATATGAATGAAACTATCAAATTATCCCCCTCTGAAAATTGTGGAATAAATTTACTGACCTTTGTTGCTTCTGGGGTTTGATTACTCCCTTCCCCATTACCTCCATGACTATAGAGAAGAGTCAGCATATCCTCTTCATGTTGCCTCTGCCTGTCATTCTACACAGCCTGCAGATGTCGCAGTTTCTCATTTTCTTCAGCCTCCAGATGTCTCAGTCTCTCTGCTGCTTCTATTTACAAATGTTTGGCCTCCAACTCAAGTCTCTTTACCTCCAGATGGACTTTTAAGTCTTCTATGGGAAAGATTGAGCTGTCCGTTTCCTGACAGTTGTATATCTCCATGGCCAGTTTGATGGTCCTCCTGGTTGCTATTCTGTGATGCAGCTGTGACTAAAGCTGCAATCATGTCTGCTTTAGTAAAGTCAGCATCCACCAGTCCTTTAGCCTGGCACATCTCAGCCAACTGGTTCCTTTTCAGCTTGCAATACTCCTCTGCTGACATGCTTGACTGGACTCCCTAACTAACTAAGCTAACAAAAAAATAAAACAATTGTGATATGAACTCTGAATGTTCACTGTGTGGCTGACTGAGAGTACAAAGAACTTCGGTGACCACTGTACACAGGCTACAGGAATTCAATATCCACACCACTACAAGCCAGTTAATATGTGATGTGACTAACTCACCACTGTCAAACAATTAATATGTGATGTGGATATGCCACCACCACCAAACAATTAATATGGATGCCCCTGCCAAACAACACAGTAACTGCAGAGTTCAGAATCACAGGAAATATTTTAAAACAACCTTGCAGGACAATCTCAAATAAATACAGAAAACAACTAAATTAATCTTTACTATATTCCTATCTACAGTATATCGAAGAGAGATTACTGTACCCTGGTTACTTACTATTAGCAAGCCAAGTGCTGATAAGAGGATATGTCCAGGTCCAAGACAAGATACATAATGCCCAGTCTCTCTCTCTGAGAGAGTTCTTAAATTAATATCACATATTACTGCTGGGTTAGCCTGGATGACATTAAGTCTTTGTCACCCACCTAAGTCGTAAAACAATTAAACACTTTTACATTTGAAACCTAGTAATTATTTCTGTTTCAAGACAAAAGGAAAACCTATAGCTCTAGACATTGTTTCTGCTTGCTGCATTGAAACCTGAGATAACACAATCATAAAACACTTTACTTTTCAACTTATTTTCTTGAAATTTTGCAAGTTAACTCTGTATATTCCCGTTTCTACTATTAAAACATACATTTGCACAGGTATATAGTTTATATACATTTCTGTTCTTTTCCAGTAGGGTACACTGTGGTTGCATTCTTGAAGCTAAGTACATAACATACAGTTCTTTTACATTTGTAAGACTAGCATATGAATCATGTTAATATTCACAAATGACATATGATTATTTACAAAATTCCAGAGAGCTGGGCTGACAGTGTCACAGTCCAACAATATGAAACCTATATCGACATTTATATCTATGTGTGTGTGTGTGTGTGTGTGTGTGTGTGTGTGTGTGTGTGTGTGTGTGTGTGTGTGTGTGTGTGTGTGCATATATATATATATATATATATATATATATATATATATATATATGGATCTATTTTACAAGCTCGATGTTTCAAAACTTCAAACTGCAAATGGTCGAGACCATAAGTTCTAAGTGTTGAAATTCTGAAATTGTAATAAAAAAAAATAAAAAGAAACATTTTTTACATTTTTGCAGGGGGACAAACAGCCCCAAACTCTCCACACCCCTGCTAAATAAATATACCAACTCTGAGATCACACTACAATGAGGAAAATGGTAAATGTCCTGTTCCACACTGTAAGGGATCTACATTCAAAACGCTGGAAGTTTCAAAACTTCCATATTATCATTTCGACCATTTGCAGTTCAATGTTTTGAAACTTCAAGTTTGTGAAGGGCTCCATATATATATATATATATATATATATATATATATATATATATATATATATATATACATACATAAATGCATACATGGGTCTACTTTGACTCGGAAAAATAACACTTCACAGATTCCTAGTTGGCCACCTCCACTTCACCGAAATGGCTTTAAACCAAAAGCATGGACTGCTGAAATCCTTTCCCTGTGAAAGGAAACACTTGGCCACCATGGAAAAAATCTCAACGGACCAAAACTAAACCCAACCAACTGGGGGGCTTCACCCACCACATGCTCCCTACTTAAATATACCAACTCCAAGATCACACTACAGTGAAGAAAGAGCAAAGTTCAGCCTGGTGGCCAAGTGGTTCCTTTCACAGGGAAAGGATTTCGACAGTCCATGCTTTCAGTTTAAAGCTGTTTTGGTGAAGTGGAGTCAGCCTACTAGGAATTGGTGAAGTGTTATTTCATTGAGTCAAAGTAGACCCACATACACACACATTCATACACACACACACACACACACACACACACACACACACACACACACACACACACACACACGTAATGGACACCAGGCTTTATGCCACAAAGTGCTTAAATGAATGCTTTATGTTCCTCATTACCACAGTGACAGGACACACGTGGACCTATCACGGCATGCTCGGTGCCAATGCCAATGTTAGTGGGGTTGGGTATTATAATGGGTAAAAAGGTTGTCAACATACAGAGGTACAGTTTGTGTTGGCTTGGTATTGAGATTACTGTTATCTGCGAAAGGTGTGCAGTTACTGACAGGAATATTGCTGGGATGGGAGTGCTGCAGCAATTGCTGAGAAAATTGAAATTCTGTGAGGAAGGATCACAAAGAAAACTGAGGAGATGACTATCAAAAAATGATAATCAGGAATGGTGAGAAGCTAAGGATACTAAGCACCCAGCAGTCCAACACTTGATCAAGGTCTGTATTTGTAGTCAGTGCTTGATTGCTTTCTTTTGTCAAAAGTAAGTTGAAATGTGACTGATTCATGGTATTCATGGTGGTTCCACTCATGATGTAAAACTGTGCACTAATATGTGACACTGGTATTAGTTAGGCATATAACAGGCTTCCCATCCTCTGCAAAAGTTTTTTTTTAAACAGCATTTGTTCAGAGAGAAAAATTATGTTACTCAGAGAAAGCGGTTCCAGTTTTTGACATCATTTTAGGGGGAAACAGGAGACTGGATGTTAACAGGTGGGGGAAATATTGTATGGGTACAGATTGGACTGCCATCAGAACATGTTATAAGGCTGTCATTGCAAAAATTTATTCAAAGGGCATGGAGGTTTCACATACTGGTAGGGTGCAAAGGGTCATCTAATGTGGCCAAAACATGGGTAGATGTGCTATACTCTAGAATTATCTAGCAGGGATGTTGTTAGACCATCAACAATGGAGGTGTGAAGAAATCAAGTACCCCTTACAAACTTATGGCTCAATATCCTTAAGTACTTTTTATAACCTTTCTGTTACAACAGTAGAAGACTGGACATAGCTATTCAATATTCATAATTCTCCATGATTCCCTTAAACCTTGTATGTAAAAGTCTGCAGTAGGGGGCAAATTGCAAGTCATAATGGATTTACGAAGTCCGTCCTATGTGTATTTCATAGAGCGGCTTTTTGTTTTTAATTTATGCATACAAATACATTCTGAGAAGATCATAAGATCAAATGTATTGTTTGTTACTAATTTGTACTGCACAATGGTGGAATTATTCTCCCCTGGGACTTGACTGAAAATTAGTTTAACAATTGGAAATAAATAAATAGCATGAAAATATGTAAAAAATAATACAAAGCATAATGGATAGCAAATGTTACTGGGGAATAATGGTTTGCCATTGAGAATTTTGAGGCCCTGTACTGCTAATAGAAAATCATTTGTTGTTGGAAGGTCTGATGCTCCCAAGTAATGCCTTTCTGGGACGGTACCACACTTAAAACTGAAAAATCTCAGGAAAAAAAAATATTTGATGTTGAAAATATTAATAAAATACATTTTGCATACTAAGGCATGTTTTCTTGCCGGGTTCTCCATCTATCAATATGCAAACTGAAGACATTAACATCTATGCCTTGTTGGAATACAGGATTGTGATACCATAGTGCTAATGTGTTTTGGGTAGGGAAATGTTCCTGGACTTTCACTGAAATATCCATCATAGATTTATATGCACTTCATATATTTGCTACTCTTTGTACAATATTATTCCACAGCATTCTCTAAGTTTATTATTCCACAGCATTCTCTAAGTTTATTGTTCCACAGCATTCTCTAAGTTTATTAGACAATGAATCTTATCACTGTCCTTGCTGTCTTTATTTTAAAGTTTAGCTTAGGAATTGAATGTTTACTCAACATATTGAGCCAGATTCCAAAAAAGAGCCATTTTCAGTGTACATCTACCCTGATTTTGAAAGACTATCAGTGTAAACTTACTTTGGTATAAGGTCTCTCTACAGACAGGCTTACCCCAGGGGTCAGATTAAAAAAAAAAAAACTGCTGTCAGTATAAGAGGTCCCTTAGACTAACATCAAGTCTTTTGGAATCAGGCCCATTGTTTTAAGTGTTACATTTGTCTGGTATTGCATTAGACAAAGTGTGGAGCAATATCTTAATATAAACTAAGTTACCAATAACTCCTTCTCCAACAGAGAAATTGGATATATTAAGAGTATGTGGGTTCCAAGCTCTCTAAAGTCAGAAAGACATGCACTTTCCATCTAATAATCTGCTTGTTTTAATACCGTTGTTTTGCACAATATAGATTGAAGGTTTTCAGGCCATACTGCTGATTGTGTTGATAGCTGAAGGGCATTCGGTTGAGCTAAAAGTTATTAAGAAACAAGTTTGGGAATCATATGTACTGAAAATAATCCTCCTCCTGAACGAAAACTACTTTCACAAAACGGAAAAAAAAGGCATTTTCTTAAGAGGGATAGGATAACAAGATGGGGAGAGGGTGTTGTGACTCCTACAGTCTCCTTTACTTAATCTGTTGTGAAATTGACATCCTGGAGGGAAAAGAATACCCTCTCACTGCAGTAGCCTCACACTTCTGGGACACACACACACACACACACACACACACACACACACACACACACACACACGCACCCAAACATGTAAATTATGTTTCCACAGATGTAAGTAGTACCAACCTGTCTTCTAGCTTATAATGAAAGCAGTCTTATCTAAAAGAAAACTTCATTCATTAAATCCCCTTCATTTAATCAAGAGGCAACAAATCTCACTTTAAAAAGAGACCTATTACTCATATAGGCTGACTTAACAGGATTTCTTGTATTCAATAAAAGAAATAACGTCAAAACCAAATAACTAAAGAAATAAAATTAATGAAACTTGGTTATAAACCAAACTGCAATTTTTCTTTTTCAATAATTTTTATTTTTATTTTTACATTAATAAATGTCACAAATAAAAACCATCTTACAACATGACCGTGTGCATATATATATGTATACATACACATACATACATACACATACATACATACATACACATATACACATATACATATGTTATACATTGATGTCAAATACCACAGGATATAGGTCATACAACATATCTATTTACACTATGTACATAGATGCTTTCATTGTTAATTCCACAGTTATATAGACAGTATATACATTCATAATATCCAAGTTAATATTTAATATCTGAACTTGTATGTGTTCTTTGGTTCTATTATAGTGTATTTCTAAGTTGCTGTGTGATGAATTATGCTAATATGATGTTAAAGGTTTGTTCCCAAATTTCTCTGGATTTCATGTTTTTGTTTCTTTTATCTATTACTATTTTATGAGCTAAAAGGTGTTGTATAGCTACTTGTTTAAAACCCTCCCAAGAGATATTTATTGTACCTAGCCATTTAAAAGCTATATACAGTTTCATTAGTAGGAAAATTGTTAAAAGTGTATTTGCTTGTTTTCTTGGGATGTTGGGTGGGAGAATGTGTAACAGACTGAATTCCCAAGTTAATGTTGATGTTTGATAACCCGTTTTTTGTAATTGTACCTTGAGAGAATTCCAGAGTTTATAGACACATTTACAGCTCCAAAATACATGGATTAAGTCAGTTATCTAGTCCTTACAGTGTGGGCAGAAAGGTGATTTTGATGTGTTAAATTTGTGTAGGATTGCAGGTGTAAAATAAGCATTATTATTGATCATGAGCTGAGTGTATGCTATTTTTTTGAGGGGTAGAATCTTCAGTGTTAGATTGATTGCCTGGCTTATTTGCTGATCATCTATGGATGGTTTAATTTTTCTCCAGTAATTAGAGAAGAGGAGGTCCTTCTGGTATTTGATTTCATTTATCATTTTATATGAATTGGTAATAGTTTTCTTTGTTGCGATAATAGTTTTCCAAAGCCTGCTACACGTTTCCATGTCACTATTGGTCATAGTAATATTTTGGAGATAACTGGAACACAGTTCTTTGATTTAGCCAAGCAGTCCTTCTGCTATAGTTGACATATTAAGGCTATATTTACATTATCCCAGGATTGTTAGGTTATTTTACTAATTTCCTGAGATTACTTCTCTCCAGGATCTTTTAACACATTTCTAGTATTTACATAAAACATTTAACAATTTTTTCCCTTTTTTTCCCAATATTAATCTATGAGCTAGCATAATTCTGACAGTTTATTTCTTGCCTATTATTTAAGGCTGGAGTTTCATTCACCTACACAGTACTGGGTGACTGTTTTAGTGAATTGTTCAGTTCAACAGTACCTTATTTCTTCAAGGTTTTGCTTGCAGGTTGGTTGACATCTATGGTGCAGCTTTCTTCTTTTAGCTGGTGCAGATCAATTTTCATTTTTCAGGCAGTAAAATCCTTTGGAGCTTGCTGAAATCCATTTTGTCTGACTGTTCTTAATGAAGCCATCAAAAGCCTAGGGGGACTGAATTTGCAAGCCAATATTCGAGATGGGAACTTCCTTCCTATATTCGTGCATCAGAAACAGCAGTTCATTTTTGGTTCCCACCCAGGCTGTACTTCCCTTTCTTGTGTTCCTCATGGCTCACATCAATGACCCAAGGGCCTAGACAGCAAGGGGAAGATTTCAGAGTTGGATCCCAGCTAGAGTGCTCATGAATGGGGTCATTTTTTTCATCCAAGGGACCTTTATCTTTTTTGTGGATTTATTTCACTTCTGAAGGTGGAATTTGCTTGAAAACAGCCATGAATGTCTCTTTTGCCTCTTTGGGGTTAGCAACCATGTATTTAACATCTTTGATGTAAAATATTAACTGATTTGGATATTTCATCTGGAATTTGATTTTTTTTTCTATTAGGAACCTGCAGTATGGAGATAATAGTTGTCTTGCTTGTCTTATTTGTATTGGGAGGTCTTGAGCAAAGGAGATTTTATTATTATTCCAGGTGAGTGTGCCTTTTTTCTTTGCTGCCAGTATGATTTTATTTACATCTTGGTAGTTTAATATTTTAATATAGACAGGTCTTTGTTTCAGTGATGTTTGCATTTCCCTCAGGGCTCTGTGGGCTCTCTCTATTGTTATTTGCCGCATTTCTTCAGATTCCTCTAGGAGGGAATTTATTATTTGCTTGATTGTTGGTATTAGATTGTTATGAAGTACAGTTTCAGGTATTCCTCTGATGATGATATTGTTCCTTCGAGATCTTGCTTCCAGGTCTGTTAATTTTGCTTCTAGGTTTTGTATTTCTTTGTCATGGGCATCAGTTTTTTGAGAAATAGAGTCTATTTTTATTTCATTTTCTATTATTTTGGACTCAGATTTTTCCATTCTGGATATTATTTGGCTGAATGAGTCACCAAAGGTTTGAAATTGTAATGATAAGTCCTTTAATGCTTGCTGGATAGGTAATAAGGCAGATTTTATGTCTTCCAGATTAGCTGGCTGGTCTGTCTTGGATTTATTTGTATTTTTAGAGTTGTCAGTTTGTTTAGTTGTCTTTTGTCTTTTTGAAGTTGTGTCTTTCTCAGGTGAGGCTAGTACTGAGAATTTGGTCTTAGTTGTTGTTGTTTCCATATTATTTTCCTCTTTTGACATCTTGCTGTATAGTGTTTTACCAATCTTACAGTCAGATGCAGGGCCTTAGTAGCACATTGTTTAAGCTGTTATTCAGAAATCTTAGTTAATCCTGCTGTTTCTGAGCTGAATCTGTCACTTTTTCTTCCTCTTTTGTTTGCTGGATGATATTAGCAGTAAATATCTACAGTTATTTCTGTATTATTAATTCTGCGTTGCCTTCTGGGTTTGTTTTAATCCAGGGTATATCGAGACCTAGGTGATAGCAGTGCTCACAGAACAGTGGCCATTTTGAACTCTCAAACTGCACTTTTAATAACAAAAGTAAGCAAGGTAATAAAATCCAGTAGGCAATTTCGTCTTCTAACAAACAAGACTTCATCAGACTGAATTTAAAATAACACCATCATTCATTTAAGTACTAAATCTCCACATCACATGGCCATACAGATTTAATGTTTTAACCCCTTCCTCTTCAAATAAGCTACAAAATCCTCTCTGCTGTTTAACCCTGGAGGATAGCAGGCATTCAACTTAACCTGCCATGTGTATTCCAACCATCCAAGCTCTTTTTCTGCATTGAACTTTGTTTCATAATCAGTAACAGTTCCCAATACCACAAATTTGAAATCAACTATACAATCACCTGTTTTGTAATGTTTGCCTAAAGCATTGTCGTCATTGCCTGTCTCCACAGCTCTTTTGTGTTCATACATTCTCTTAAATAATTCCCTGCAGGTACGACCCACATAAAATGCCCCACAGGATTTGCAAACTATTAAGTAGACAACATACTTAGATTTACATGTGTAAATATTGTTGATCTTGATCTTATAATTGTTAATAGTAATTACTTTGATTCCATCATGATGGTGTTATTTTAAATTCAGTCTGACTAAGTCTTGTTTGTTAGAAGACGAAAGTGCCTACTGGATCTTATTACCTTGCTTACTTTTGTTATTAAAAGAGCAGTTTGGTTTATAACCAAGTTTCATTATTTTTATTTCTTGTGTTCAAGAAATTACTGGATGATCTGCACTGTTTAAGTGAGTAAATCCTAAATTATCATAGAACTAACATGCTTAAAATGTACTATTTTTTATAATGCAGTTAATGATAGAAGGTTTAATACTATTTGAAATGTGCAATTGAACCTCTCTAGAAAAATTGAAGTTAGATATCTGTGTAGAAATTTGGACAGGAATTGTCTAGATTTTTCCTAAGTGCCTGATGGGTGAGACTTTCAGAAGCAGTGGGGAAATAGAAATGGTATATCAGTCTATCTGCTGCTCCTGCTGAGTTACAACAATCCTGTATTAGACAATCAGGCTCAAAAATTTACATTATTTCATATTTTATGTATCCCACATATTGCTGAATAAAATTGAATACATTCACTCAAATAACTATTTAACATAACTATAATGTCTAATAAATGTGGCTCAGTGGCTGAAACTTATAGAGTAAACTGACACAATGTATAAATAAACTTGAGTAAGATATCAGGTGATAGCTAGAGAATTCCATTCTGGGTCATTCTTGTTCATGGTGTCATTGAATGTGGTCTTGCATGGGAAAGGCATTATGTACCACTGCTACTCTGATGATATTCTGTTATACCACTTCTTTTTCTCAAGACCACACGTCCAACTTTATTAACCTAGAAGATTCTACATTGCATCTTAAGGTGAAAAAGAACTAGCCAAATTAAGGTAATTTTACTAAAACTGAATATATGTTAGTTTACACTACTGTTGCCATTCACATATTAGATTCCAAAACTCTGTTATCTTCTTTTGGGAAAATCATAATTACCATCATGGGTCAAAGATATGGCAATAGCTATTGAAACTGAACTGTGCTGAGAATGAAGGGTACCTTGAAGTGTTTTTTGTCATCCTTTTTTTCATCCGAGGTATACAACTGGGATTAAAGAGCACTCTTCTTGATTTGGCTGCAGTTGTCCATATGCTGGTTTTTCCTTGTTTGGACTACTGCAGTGTTCTACACCTATGGCTTTCAGAAATAAATCTTGATCATGAATAGCAAGTCCAGTACCCTGTATCCCAAGCTATGAAGAACATTTCTAGATTCAGTAATATTATCCATTGCTGTGGGATGTATGCAGACAGATGTCTAATTAAGATCTTAGCACTTACATTTTCATTCATGCACAGTTTGAGTCCCATAGTCAGAAAGCTGTATTCTTCCACTGTGCTCATTAAGGGGGATTACAACTCTTCTGAAAAACAGGCTTGAAACGTCAGGAAAATGTGTTTATAACTGTATGGTCTTGGATGGTGGTAAGGCAATGGCTTTTCTTAATTAAGACAAGTGAGACTAAGGCCTCTTTCAAGAGGTTCCTTAATTGCTATCTATATATTTAAGATGGTTTATCTAAACTGTAGGGTACAGGTACATGTAAAGTAACTTTATGATCACATATATTTTACACACTAGACTACATGTTAAAGTCATATTACAATGGACATATGCATTTTCAGTGCTCTTCTGGGTTCTATTTCTTGTGTGATTATACATTTTACTTCAAAAAAGTTTACATTCTTTAAGTACAATAAATAGAGAAACAGTAGTGTAAACAGAATGGCTATAAGAAACATTTACTGATTTAGCTGATAAACTGACTTTTGTTTAAATCACGCAACACACTGACATGAAAAGATTGGCCTCTTTTTTCCAGCTAAAGACCTTGCTATAAAATATGAATTATAAAAGAATTAGTTGCAAAAGGAAATGATATTTATTTTACAGATATTGAATACCCATGACAATTATTTCCCAGGACTCTCATAATGTATCAGACCTCGAGTAATGTGATAACTATGTACATTTGAGTTCATAATAACATTTCCATATTACAATGATCTTTTCCTTAGCTTGTCTAGTTCTTCAGCTAGTAACACGTTTAAAAGTTACAGTAGTGTGCACTATAAAAAGGATATATAAAAAACCTATGTACTGGCATAGCTTCTCTTGCAAGATCAATCACTACACGTGGCAGAAACAGGACTTTCAAATATTCAAGGAATACAGAGACAATACATATTATGCATTGTGAACTTGAATGGCATTTATTTGAATAATCTGGTATCTTGATATGCTGAATTTGCTTATTGATGTTGTTGCAGTTAAATATATGATCAGTTTCAGACTGAGATCTTTGCAGACAGATACATTTCATGATCACCTGAGAGCTATGGTCATTATATATTTATGGCACATTTATAGACTGTATTGCAGCTAAATTTGTGGTTTTCATGGTGATAATGACACATGGTGTGCTTGTTTATGATGGGAATGTACTAAACATTCTACATTATGAAATGTTAAAACTTAATATCAGAATGAAATTCCACGCTTGCCAAGAAAGAGAACAATTCATATACTCTGATTATACTCTTTACAACATTTTGTTAAAAGGAGCACAGAAATGCAATACTTTTTACCCATAAAGATTGGTCACACTGCTAATACTACCATAAGATGAGGTTCTGTTCCACTATGCCTAGATCCCACTCAAGGCAAAAATAACCCAAGTAAGAAGAAAGTTTAATAACATTTTTGTGCCACATATTAGGAGTGTAGAACATTTCTGTTAACATCTAATGGCAACCTTACTACCAAGTTCAACATTAGTACAGGACATACAGTTGTTTAAGATTTCTCTTAATACTACCCAATTTCTCCTCTCCAAAACTGTTTTAGTTTTGTCTTATATACCAGCGAATGATTGAATCATTCAATCAATCAATCAATCAATCAATCAATCAATCAATCATCCAAGCAATCAGTCAATCATTCAACTAATCTGCCAATCATCTATTGCAAATTAGATTAGTAGGTGATTAAACAATCGATATTCATCCACCCAGGCATAAAATATTTACAAGACATAATAAGGTCCTCCCAGTCTAGCACAGTAAAAGCATATCCATTGATGTCTGTTTATGCTTTGTTGCTTTGTCACCAAGGCAGAGAAAACTAACTGCAGTTTAGGAAGAAGAAATAAGTGAATATATGAACTGACTGCAAGTAACTTAGAAATTAGAAATGTATTTCAGCCATTGCTGCAACTACTGGCTGTTGTACAAGATGATAAAGTAAGTCCTAAAAGGCAAATGTACATCTGCACTAAACAAGAAACAGATGTACAGCTAATTACTGCACTTATATGTTGTAAATCAGAAAAAAAATTTTATTACTGTGGAATTTTCTGTTCAGTGACTTAGTAAGGAGATGTGCCTGTACCATTAAGACATGAAAAATGATTTCTACATTACACATATAGTTTCTGTTAAATCTCTCATTTTTGGTTTCAGACTTTAGTTAGCCAACAAATGGCTCTGCTTGATCGTTTAAATTGTGTCTGTTACTTTCAGATGGTACCCACCTGCACTCTTCTTTGCCTTTCATTCCTCCCTCTTAAGAGATGTGCAGCATTAAAACCTACCCTCAGATCTATAACTGCTCCCATATTTGTTCTGCTGTGCATGCTCTAGAAAGCAGGAGACCAGTAGTACTGTGCTATTTTCAATATCTTTGACTAGGACTAATCACATGCCATGTCATAAGTGTTTATATATTATATTTACCTGCATTTCCTCTGTTTAGCACTGTTACATCACAGCGCCTGGTCCTCGGCTATGACACCCTCTGTTTAGAGTATGTACAAACATATTGTGCCAGTGTACATCTTCAACAAATGCTCCTATTTCTTCATATGCCCAAACAAGTGCCATAGGTGACTTGATGATTCACACATGAGATGCCAGTTTATCACAGGACACACACACACACACACACAAAAAAAAAACATAACTGTTTTGGGTATTATCAGTTCTCCTGGCTTGCATGCCGCAGGGATGTGGGAATTAACTGAAGACACCAATGAAAACAAGTACTACATAGAGAGAATACACAAATGCCACAAAGAAAAGCACTGCAATCCAGAATGGAATGAGACAGCCAAGAGTTGTGTGGCTGCAGTGTTAACCAGTGCTGCACTTGACAAAAAACAAGTAGTTCAGACCTAAAGTAAACATAAATAAAATACAGCATAAAAAAACAGATGTTTGTTCCAAAAGACTTACTAAAATAGTTAAGCTATGCATTAAAAGCTACAACTGAATGAATAATTCTTATTGCAACAATACAGAGCATTTGAGAAATTGGTGTCAAACCTAACAATGTCAGCTGTAAGACTCTGGCAATTCTAAGCAGCTGAGCAGTAGTGTGTACACGTAAAAACACGGAATCACTTCCTTCAGGTAAGGGTATAGGAGGGTAAATGCACAGGCAATCCAGAACACAACCAAACTGTCTTATATATGGCCATTTATTTATCTGAAGAGTGGTATGAAAAGCACAGAATGGGGGAATATTTTCCAGAAATCTAGGTGAGTCACAGAGTGAAAATTGATGTTACAGTGGTGTGGTAACACAGCCAGAGAGCATAAAGCCATACATCAACAGTCGTAGGATAATTATCATAGCTTGGGTATATGCCACTAAAACAAAAAATTAAAAATTAAAAATAAAATAGCTTCTTCTCACGCAAGGCATGGTAATCACATTTTGCAGACATCAAACTGCTGATAAGACAACTGCCTAAATTTAAAGCCTTAATAAGCTCAATAAAAGTTGGTGTTACTGACACATATAACTGAATATCACTGGTAGAGAAAGAGCTCCTCCAAACTATGTCATCTAATAGTGTCATCCGTGGCAGCATATCCATGGCAAATAATTGTGGTGTAATAATAGCTCCCTTTAGTACCTCTTAGTAAAGGCATTGGAAGGTTGTGTCAGGCAATCAAAGAATGAGTAAGTCAATTATTAAGTACTTAGGCCAAAGCTTTCCTTGAATACTTCTCTCTTTTGGCTTTCTCGGTTAGGGGTCGCTAGAGCGGAACTCTGGTCTGCTAATGACTGGCAGTGGATTTTTATGGTGCCAAGTTGCCAGCCCGACACCCAACCTTCAAAGAAGGCACTCCCATTCACTCACGCACCTATCTGCATATCTTTAATGTCATTTGACCATCATCGACCGCAGGTAGGACATGCAGACTCCACACAGAAAGTGCTCCAGCCGAGAATCGAACGGGAAAACCTCTTGCTGTGAGGCGACAATGCTAACCGCTGCACCACCACGGCCTACCAAAGCTTTCATGAATCATGACTGATAAGTAAATTGTACATAATAAGTGATAATAAATAATATAAATATACACAATTAATAAATTAAATAATATAATACAGTACATTCAGAGAGATATACTAGAGGCCATCTTCCCTACTGAGCAAAAATATAAAACAACAAAATTTCATTCTACTACAAATGTGCTCTCTTTATTACTAACATTTTTTTTATGGTTATAGTTAGTAGATTAGCAATTACATCTGTGTATAACTTGCGCTTCCTCACACCAGTAAATGTGCAAATGTGTTGTTGATAGTCCAAAATCTCTCACACTCACTGATACTACATGTGGTTACAGTAATGCTATATTGCAGTAAAAGTTGTCTTTAGTTTGTATTACTGCCACCTTGTGATATGGTGTAACTAAGGCATAGAACAGTGCTTTGCGTTCTTCTCATTTGTCATTAAGTAGGAAACAGTACACCTTCTCCTCCTGAGCCAAGAAAATAGACAGTAAGATTAAACACTCAAGTACTTCCCACCACCACTACATCACAGATACATGTACAAAGTGGGCAACAATAACCTAGGTTTTCCGAAACCCCGGTCACTAGTATGTGACAAATAGTAATCCAAAAAAATCATCTAGATTAATATTCTTAAATCTCTTTCCCCAAAAGTGAATGCACCAGAAATCTGAAATGTTGCTGCTGTTATGCCACAGCCACATGACACGTTTGTTACAAGATTTAAAGATAATCGTAATCAAGAAAAGCTGACTTTATTTGCAGAAAATATTATTTTGCATCTGATAAAACCAGAAAAGGAGATCTAAGTGTTGTGAAACACTCTTGAGACAGTTTCAAGTATTTTGGGAATATAAAATTAATGAGGACAATACAGAGACTGTAACTTAAACTATGTACCCACACAAGAATTGGTTCAGCAATACCCACAATTATGGAGAGACAATAAAATGAAGTATTTAGGAGTATGGATTAAAAAGGATTCTGTCGTGGCAGCTACAGGTACGTGGAAAGAGACTAAACAAAAGATATGACAAAAACTGAGAAACTGGAAGCTCGTGTTTATGTATATGGATAGTAAAATAGAGGCAGTGAAACTGTTTTATATACAGGACAGGCATATTGTTATAAACCAGAGAAGCTGTGGACAGCAGTTAATAAAGTGTTGATGGATTTTATCTGGGAGAGGAAGAGGGCAAGGGTCAAGTGGGGTAACTTGATTCTTCCAAAAGAACAAGGTGGTTTAGGATTGCCTGATTTGAAGGGGTATTTAGAGCATCGCAGTTAAGGCTCATATGCATAACACAAGCAGAAAGCTATAATGCAATGTGGAAGGGGATAATGATGAAGCAGGTGGAAGTTCAAGAAACAAAAAGAAAGTGGGATTCTGGGTGAAGATCCTTAAGGAGAATGACAACAGCCATACAGAATATTATATTTGTATTTTGCAGAAAACGATAGGGATGACTGCAATTATGGGTATAGAGAATAGGTAATTAGGGCCTGGAATTTACTGGAGAAGACTGGCAAAGGAATCCAGGTATGGGGAGCAAATAGCTTGAGAGGGAAGGTAATACAATGGGAAGAGACCAAGAGGACATTTGGACCTGAAGCTAGAAACTGCCTTCCCTATCAGGGACTGATATCAGAGCAAAGAATTTTTCCTCAGGTAGATGGCAAATGCTAGAGGTGTGATGAGGAAGAATGTGGTAACTGGGAGCATATGATCGGGAGTGTAATGAATTGAAAAATTTTAAACATTCCCTATAGAGTTCTCTGTCAGAAATATCAGATGAGCAAATAGGCATAACTAACACAATGATGTTTTTGAGCTGGGATACTGGATCTGAATTGCCTAGTTATAATAAAGCCTTAACATTAATTCTGTTGGCTGCCAACAAATCAATTACTAGAAAATGGAAATCCAAGTCTAAACCAACTGCATTTAAAGTAGTGAATATTGTAATATAGGCAAAAGAACTGGAAGTGGGGTATTTAGAAAAGGGTAGGAGCAAGTTACATGGAAAATGGAAACTGTGGGGACTATATATGCAGAATAATGTTTTGGGGGAGGAATAAGGTTTGAGAGAAGGCAGGAATTGATCGATTTATATAATGTTGGATTGATAATGAAGGTATATAATAATATATGTGATATACAGTATAATGTCTGTAAGTGTGAACATGTTAACATGGTTGGTTCTCTTTAATATAAATGTGTGTTTGCCCATGACTTAAGAGATCATTTAATAAAGGTGATAAATAAAGGATTTAAAGACAAACCACTGTTCATAATGAAAATATAGTTGTATGGACTAGAATTATTCTCAGGAAATGGATCCTTAACAGAATCCAAGAACTGAAGAACTGATTTTAATACCAAAAGTTAAAACATGTGTGGTAAATCTAGCATAACGACTTACAAAAAAAAAATTATAACAACCATGAGAAATGAGCCAAACAACAACAGATGCTTCCTGTACCTCCAGCAGCCAGGGGTACATTTTCTTGCCTTGTCGTTACTCATATGGTACAGAAGATTTAGGAAAATAGCAGATGACAGCAAGCTGTATGTGAAAGAGCTGTTTTTTTTTTCATTTCAGAGATAATGAATTCTACACAGGATATACTTGGTTCTGAACATATGGATCACAAGAGGGACATACGCAGACAGAAAACCTGATGATTAAGGGACATATAGTAGAACGGGCTAACAAACAAATGTGGAAGTGTGTCTTTTAAGCAACAGCTGTGTAGGTCCAACCAGGAAGCACATTCCAGCAGTGAAGGGTAGATGTATCTAACCAAAGGAATCCAATCTGGTAAATGATCCAGTTGCAAAGATTTAAGCAATTTGCAGTTACATAATTTATATATGCATTGTAATGAAAATGTAGGTCATATAGAGCACGTGAAAACATGTTGCTTGGTGTAATTCAGATGTTATACTGGGTTATATGTAGTGCTTTAATGTAAAATAAGAAAATGGAAAATACTGGCTGTGCTAACTGGCTTAGGTCTGTAACAGGTGGCTGAAGTGGAATCATGACCATGGTGCAGTGAATTAATTCTCCTTTAGATCCACTGAGCTATTTGAGTGATCCACTGAGCTATATTGGTAATGCATTGTATATCTGTGATGAATTTGAAAGTTGATATATACTTTTGTGGGAGAATATAGGTTTCTGGAATAATATCTACCTACCTATCTAGCTATCTATATATACATATACGTGTGTGTGTGTGTGTGTGTGTGTGTGTGTGTGTGTGTGTGTGTGTGTGTGTGTGTGCATGAGTGTGTGCATATATTGTGTACACTTTAGTCGGAAGTTAAAATGTAATGTACATATATATATATATATAATATATATATATATATATATATATATATATATATATATATATATATATATATATATATATCATCCTTATTTGTTTATAGTTTAGTCAAAAGTTAAAATGCAATGTCTGTATAGATTACAGTTTAGTCAGAGGGTGTGGGTAGTAGGTGAATATCCAATGAATTTAAATCAGTTATTCATGTGAGAGCTGAATGCTTCTGGATCTTGAGTGATGGCAAGCCATTTAGTATGCAGCTTTAGTTCAGCTAAATTACCCAAGTACAACTTGTGAGATATGCATCTACATTAAGAATCTGGAATCTTTGCTATCTTGCACACAAACAGTAACACTGAACAGGTTGTCAGCCGGCATACTACACCTCCGATACAAATCATGCACTCAACACAAAAACCACCATACGCGGAGGTACTCACCAGAAACCTACCTAAACACCAGAGACCTTCTAAACACAAATATGCAACACCTAATACAGCATCTACTATACTCAGTACACATAAAAACACAAGCACCAGTGTCTCACCAAATTAGCCCCTAAGGCAAAGCACATCTAAGCCAAATCTTTTAGTCATAGGTGACTCCATTTTGAGACACACAAATGACCGACTTAACAGGCTGGACAAGGAGACGGTTACAGTCAGCTGTCTATCGAGTGTTAGGATCCCATCAGATCACTCATGCACTCAAGTCTCTCAACAACAAGTACTGTTATGACTCCGTCATAGTTCATGTTGGTGTAAATGATTGAGACGTACCTCACTGGACTATATGAAGACAGACATAACTGAGGTCTCTGAATATGTGTCCCAGGCAGTTATGTCCCTAGCCATGAGCAGCATTCCACCCTCATCTAGGACAATACCACAATATAAACACAAAATGACTGACTTCAACAATTGGCTTAGTTTCTGGTGTCATTCTAAGAGGATCCAGTTCCTGTCAACCTGGGATGACATGGTTGATAGACCATTCTGCTTTGCCAGAGATGATCTTCACCTGTCATCTTTAGGCTTTCGGTTACTGGCTAAGGCACTTGCCTGATTTTTAGGTTAAGGCAGTTGCCTCTTCCATAGTGCCTTTTTTAGGCCAGGTCTCAAGAAGAAAAGTTCTGACATGAAAATATCTCTCACAGATAAATTAAGAGTTATGCTGCTAAACGCCAGGAGTTTAAATCAGAAACTGCACTCTCTAGTAGTATCCCTATCCCTGGAGGATGTTGACATCTGTGCAGTCACAGAAACTTGGTTCAGGGCCACACAGAGTACCCCAGTCTTGCAAAGCTACAATGTCTTCCACACTTTCAGACCACAAAATGAACGTGTGAGAACCAAAGGAGGAGGAGTATCTATCTGCATTAAAAATAAATACACCTCTAGACTGGTTAGACAGGAAAACTCCATGGAGTTACTCCATGTTCAACTAACTGTGGGTAAGACCCCCCCTTCAAGTCATCATTAGTTATAGGCCCCCTTCAATGAACCAATATATCCACTCTGCTTATTTGAACCTACGTGACTCAATTAACTTATAACCAACTACTCTAGTTACGGGCAATTTTAACTATCCCTCCATTGACTGAGAAACTTATAAGAGTACCAGCATGCTCAGACAAAGGTTCCTGGACTTTGTTATCACTAATGCCATGGAACAAATAGTATGCAACCCGCAAGGGTCTCAAATATTATTGACCTGGTCCTCATCAACATGGGTGACCGATGCACCACCACAAGTATAGGACCCTCACTGGTTAAATCTGATGACAAATCAGTCACATTTGAAGTAGCTATAACACCTGAAGCCCTCTAGGTGAAATCAGGCTAAAAAATTCACCATAGCTAATTATATCTTCCTAAGGGATAGCATAAATAATTTTCAAGCTCCTGTTCCCACAGATGGCATTGACAACTATATTAAGGTATGCACAGATTCCCTGTGCAAACACTTATACAAATGTATTGACACAGCTGTACCTAATAGGATCAAAACAAGATCCTCAAGAAAAAAACAAGCCTCCCTGGTGGACATCTAGGATTAATATTTTATACAACAAGAGGAAGAAGTTGCTGTCTAAGAATAAAAAAGAGAGGTCCCAGCACTGGAAGAACACCGTCCTCTGCTTGAACAAACAAATAAGACAACTTGTGAAATCCTCAAAGGGCAACTTTGAAAAAAAAATTAGCAACCGTAGCTAAGGATAACCCTAAGGCATTCTTCAGCTATGTCTGTAACCAAAAGGGCATGACCCAGCTGTGTGCTTAACTAGCTGTGGATGGCATCACACACACTGATACTGTGAAAATAGCTAGCCTGTTAGCTCAGAGGTTTGTCAAAAATTTCACCCCTCCCTGTCCTCTCCAAACATTCCACGAAGCATTCCCACTACATCTCCCCCACCTTGGCTCTCTAAAGAACAAGTCAATAATACTCTCTCCAAGGCCACAAACACTCCATGGGACTGGATGGCATCCCAGGTTGCATTTTAAATGTTTATAACATAAGTTAGCAACTCCATTAGGTACTCTCTTCAACCACAGCCTGAGTACTGGTTTTGTCTCTGCTGAATGGAAAACAGCAACCATTATTCCCCTTCATAACTGAGGTACAGTAACAGACCCTGGTAATTGCAGACCCACAAGCCTTATCTGTAAGGCTATGGAATGAGTCATCATGTCCCTTATAAATAAGGATATAAGTGATCTCCAAGCCCTTGATCTGACACAGTTTGGCTTTGTCAAAGGCAGGTCATATCTGTTAAACCTAGAGGACTTCTTCAAAACTGTCACCAGAGCCATAGACGAAGGCAAATCTGTCAGTACAGCCTACCTTGACTTAGCCAAGGCCTTCAACACAATCCCACAATCAGGCATCATTGATAAACTTTTCCAGTTGAATAGCAACCCTTATGTTGTCAGGTGGATTGATAACTGTCTCACTGACAGATCACAATCAGTGAAAGTTGGGGACTTTACCTCAACCAGCAGACCTGTCATAATGGGGTTCCACAGGAGTCAGTGCCGGGCCATCTATTGTTTGGAATATACTTCTCATAAGTTCAGGCCAAAACAGAAAGGCTGTGGCTGACTAAGTTTGCTGATGACTGCAAATTAGGTGCAGTCACTGAATCTCTAAACAATGTCAATATACTTCTTGAGGGACAGCAAAAACAAACGTTCCGGAGAATGATGTGCCTTCCAAGAACATAATTAAATATCCAAACAAAAATTAATTTGTTCATTGATATTATTGGGTGTGTATAGGATGATTACAGTCGTGTTTGTGCCTCTTCTTGTTTGTTTGGGTATTTCTTGAGGGACTTACACAAACCAATGATTGCTGCCAAAGCCAAGGACTCATACTCAGTGCTAAAAATGCATTATCATCCTCTTCTCTAAAACTGATATCCCTGCAGACTAGCATATAAAAAAATAATACCCTAAGTAACAACTCAATAGAGACTTGGGAACACATGTTGACTGTAGTCTAAACTTTGACCACCATGTGTCTTCTGTGGTAAGGAAGGCATTCTATGTTGCACAGCTCATTAGCAAAGGTATAGCCTCAAGAGCAAAAGAGGTCATAAGACCCCTGTACTCGACCCTCATCAGGCCAATAATTGAATACAGTGCTCCCTTTGGTATGTACTTCATCAGGCACCTGCAGCAACTTGAGAAACCTCAGAGATTTCTAACCAAGAAAATTCAGGGACTCCACATGTCATACACTGACCTACTGAAGTCACTGTCACTGTATTCAGTATCATACAGACTACTTAGAGGAGACTTGTGCCTGGCCTACAGAGCAATCTCAGATCCAAACCTAATGGAAATGCTACACATTCGCATGTCAAATGGGACAAGGATCACCTGCTCCATGGGCCTTAACCTGGCCTGTGACATAAGTATGACCTACTGGAGAGACAGATATATCTCTCAGAGTTTGTAACTCCTCTGGAATAGGCTACCAATTCACGTCAGACAGAGCCCCTCTATGTCCCTGTTTAAGAGTAGCCTGGATGACTGGATGGGAAGCTGTAAATTCCTGACAGGGATTTCACCTATGACCCTCCTAGATATGGGCAGTCACTGCTAAATAAGATTTTAAGTTTAGCTAAGATTGTTTATATTGGATTTCTCTATTATTATATTGGGCACACATGGCTAGGCTTATGAAGACCTTTGGGTCAATAGCCTAGTAACCACCTATGAACTGTAGGACACGACTTAAGTATGGTCTTAGTAGCTGATAATACAGAAGGCACAGGGTGGCACAGAAAATGTTAACATGAGGTCTGACAGCATGCTATGATATGCATTATGTTCTCTCTTCATCACTACCATTTTACCCAAGACCAATGAAGCATGCGTCACTATGTCTAATGATTGTTAATGATGCGTTCCCCTAATAAGCTATGGCAGTCTGCTGAGACACACAAACTCAACACAGGAGCAGTTTCCATATGATGTCCTACCACTGCATGAAATACTTTCCACTGTAAACCAGGAGTTTAAGGTGAAACACATTTCTATGGATCAGGTCTGAGATTAGGGATATAATGAAATGGAGGCAAACAGTTTGGTCTTTATCCAAAAAAACTGGAGAACCTTGTAAAGTTTCTGTGATAATTCTAAGCTTTAATCAGATTGAGTCAGCTGTTATACACCCCCCCCCCACAAGAAATGTAGCAGTAGAAGCGATACAGACCAGGAAGAGATTAAAAGTATGCAATTCTGCAAAAGATACAGTGCAATTAAGGCTCCAGATTGACTAGGCCTGTTCCAGAGCTATCTCCAAAGACAATTCAGTAAGTGACATATAAGGAAAAATAATGCATCCACATGACATCACAGTCCATACTGAAAAGAGCCAAACAATTTAGATAACTTCCTAACATTATTGGTATATATTGTTCAAGTCGCCCACCATACATAAACCAGCAGCCAAGGTTTCAAAGCAGTCAGACTCTGAAACAGAAAAAAGTAGCAGTAACAACAGAAGCCCAGAAAAAACAAGCTCTTAAATGGTCTGAATGGGCAGGCCCATACAAAAGCATAACAGCATGAGTGACCTGAGGAAAAGGTATAAGTAAATACAGGAATGACTGTCTCATATAGACACAAGGTGAGAAAATGTCGATGAGCACACGTGACCTGAGAGTTAACTCGGGAGTGCTCCGAAGCAGCAGCCTATTGGAAAAAGCAGCAAGAGCAGGTTACCAAAATAATTACTCAGACTGCGATTGTAAAACGCAGCTTCATTTTCAAATCCACTCTCAAATATAGTCATGCGCACCCCTTTATGCATTAAGCTGTATCCTGTCATACTGTTGCTTAATCATATTATGAGTCATGTTTCCCTTTTCTCACCGTTTGTTTAGAGAAAACAGACTTTCCTTCCTCTAACTTTCTTTGCACACCTTTTCCTCCATTTACTTTATTACATTGTACCCTCTCAACTAACGTGTTCATGTTCTCCACATGTAGGCACTAGAATGGAACATATTACGGTAGCTCTGGCCTGACTACACAGAAGAAGAGAGGACTGTATCTTCCCTATTCCTGAAATCAGTTTCCTACAGCCTAGCATATTATTAGCTATGGCTACAACCTTCTCACTTTGTACCTCATGGTTATTTGCTGCTGCTGTTAATACTGTTTCTTGATGCATGTTGTTAAGGTCACTCCTGCAAGCTGGTATTCCAGTTTGAGGTTACCAGAACACAGGTGAAGTGCTTTAGTTTTCCTTGACTAAAACATCAAGTGTCATTTTTCATCCCATTCTGTCAGTTCAGGTCCTTTTGAAGGCTGCACCACATCATCTGTGCTGCATTCTAACTTAGTTCCATAATAGGTTAATTTTGTAAACACTGGCATTAATGATAGTAGACACAAAAATGGCCAAACACACTGGTCTGAGGACTGATCCCTATGGAACCCACACAACATGTTTTTAGATGGGACACAACTAACTATTGTCGACTGTTCCTGCTATGTAGTCATCCTTTTGCTGCATGTACAAATCACTGAAATCATACATTTTCACACATTAATGTCAATCACAAATGAGTCACATGTAAGTATCTGGGTGGAGCAATAAAACCATCACACAATTTACGTTCCTAGGTTTGTGTGGATATTATGATATTTTTGCATTTTCACGAAGAACAGATCCAAACCAAGTTTTATATTCAGCTCCAGCTCAAGGACACCTAAATATAGGTCATCCAGTCTTTCCTAAATCTAATTCATACCTGGAAACTTCTAGCCCACCATTTGTTTAAGCTTCAAACTCCATTATAGTCAAAGCAATATCAAATCAAATCAAATCTGTAGAGTTTTTCTATTTTATTCCAACTAAAAACATGATTATAAACTTTCAGCAGAGCCAGCTTGATACTTCTTCAGTCCAGACCCAACATATCTCCTATACAATGATTGTGCACTGCCTCTGCAAACTTGCACAACACTAAGCTCATGCTGTATCTTTCTGCTTTTACTTTCATTTCCATCCAACAAGCTCGCAAGTAGTAGTAAACCAGTTTCCATCGATGGAAAAAACGGTAGGCCATAACCTGGCTATGGGATGATCTGCAGCTATCTGGAAAACAGAACAAGCAGACCGTGCCAGGTATTGGGTCTGAAAATGGAAAGCAATGAAGCTGCTTGACTCCCAGTTCCTGTTCCGGTACTTGGCACAACAAACTTATTGTGCCCCCCCCCCCCATGAAGAAGCTGAACACGCCTTAGCTCTTTTTCCTGTTGACTTTTGTATTATCTTTCTGAACTCAAATCATTTCGATGCATTGTTTGCTTAAAGACAAAGCTTCATATATCATGGTATGGAACAGGCATGTGCAAGTCATTTCCTCTCAGTATATGTACCTGTGCCTGCAACTCTTCATGATGTCCTTCTAACTTGCTGATCACTTCTAAATATGTTTTCATTCAGATTTTTTTTTTTTGCAAATTGTTCATCTCCCAGAAAATGTAAATTACCACTCATAGTTACATATCTGAATTATAATAATAATAATAATTTATTTATTTATTTATTTTGCCAAGCTTGCGTTTGTGTGCTTGCTGCTTTGATCTCTAAGGCTTTGCTGAAAATGTGCTATGCTCAAATGGACAACCAGCTCATCCAGAAAATATGTAAATAAATAAATAAATAAATAAATAAATAAATAAAGCCTCCTTTTCACCATTCAGCTGTGAACTCTGGTGTAGTCTGCAATGTTGAAAACTGTGTGAAGGCTATCCCCATGCAAAAGGCTTGATCCCCCCCACAACCTCTGAATTTATGGACTCATCTGTGAATCTGTACATAACTGAGGAAAGCAATTCACTTTTTGAATTTGGTGAATTGTTCGTGGTGCTGTGGTAGTCAGATAAGTTGTCTTCAATTAACCATCTCCCAGGACCTCACTAAAAACAATTTCTTGTTGTTACTGCTTCAAAGGTATCACCCACTGAATACAACTTTCCTGCTCCGGTTTGCTGCTTTTGTGGCTTAAACCTTAAAAGTCACTATTGTGAATACTAACTGTACTGTACAGCTGTTTACCATGTTTTACCCATTCTTGTCATCTTTTTTTACATATCCCAAGTCATGGGTGAAAATGGTCCTTTTTGAATGTAGGCCTCTACTCAATTATCAAACAATAAATGAGGACAACATGGGTAGGATTACCCAAGGTAGCAAATATAAATCACAATATATGACTCACAGTGTCAAATACAAGTAGGTAAAGCCAGACACTCCCAACAGCCCCCTGCTTAGAGGACTTACCAAGGTGGTATTTAATGTGATGCAACATATTTAAGATTTATAAGAATTAAACAGTTAATAAGAAACACTTTATGGTTCATGGAACGAGAAGTCTGATCTTTAACATATAGTCCTCACAATAATTTTGCTTTCCACTAACAGGACAGTACTTCATTTTTCTGAGAATCAAATGCAATTTGCACTACTGAAGGCTTGCTCCCCTGCAGCTGTCATTACCTTTCCAGCCCCAGTCCACTATATAAGACAGACAAAAATCCTGCCACATATGTCATAGTTAAAGAGCAATGCACATTTATCCATGCTGTGATGCAGGCTCATTTAGTAACTTTTTTGCAGACTTTTACTTTAATTTGCTTCCATTTCCATAGTTCTAGAACATCAACAATCTGACACCAACTTTATAAAAAAACTACAGAAGTTTGGAAGAACTTATATGGTGAGCTATTTGATGTCTGTAAACTTTCCCATGGAGGAAATCAGACTTCTGTACTCAGTTATCCCTATAAAAACTTTGAAGACGTGACTATACTATCATTTCAGCTTTTGTAATTTCTGGCTTAACTTGACATTTAATATTTCAATGTCTATATATTTAAAATTATTCATATAACACAGCCACAAAAATACATTTAAACTAGACTCATGGGTAAAAATAATTTTAAAATATTAACATATTTGTATGCTATAGATACCAACAACTGCAGTCAAACTGCCTACTAAATATATACACCACCAGAACCAAAGAGTCTTTGTTCTTTTTTTCTCATACACTGTAATTACAGCAATTTTCTTTTTTAACATTCAGAATCCAAGTAAGTGGTAAGCCATGAAAGAATATGCATTACAATTTTAATGCACCTCTATATGATTATTTTTTACCTAATACTATTACCATATTTCCCTAGCCATATTACAACTGGAATATACTGGAATTGCAATACAAGCACAAAATCATTTTAAAAGTTCATTAATGTTTCTAAACTAATGATCCATTTTGCAATCACAGTTTTTGTTTATGTAACATGAGAGAATCATTAACACCTTCACCATTCTGGTAGAATTATTATATTTTCAGCTAATGACACAGCACAAGGTACTGCAGAGATTCAACGGATTCCTTAATAGTAATGAACATAAATATAAGACCGCTAACTTAGTGCCACTCATTCATTTTATTTTTTGCATGAAATTATCACACTATGCTGCATTCCTGATTAGTCAGAACTGCCTCCAGTATATCAGAGAGCAGGTTTGTTTAACTGTTCTGGGATTTTAGAGAGCAGCAGTCAGAGTTCAGCACATTGTAATTCTTTCTCAAACTAAAGGCTGATGAAAATTCTTGGCATCAGGCAAATAAACACAGAAGCTTTCATTCCCCATTTATGAGTCACACATTACACTGGAGTAAAGTGTACGTAAACAGAAATGAATTGCAATTATGTTTGCACTGCACTCTGAAGTGATGTGTGGACTTCAGTTAACAACAATCCATTAACTCAGTCACCGAAACACAGACAGCAGTAGCATGACTTTAAATATTAGATATCTTTTACACCGGCTAGAATATACCATGATGAGATATCATCTTTCACGACCTGCTTTTTGAAGTGAATTTTCTAATAGAATCCACAGCTGCATGCAAAGGGCTACTGTACTGCTGTGCTCATGCTGCAACAAATATCGACTCCTACAGAAGGAAGCAGCTAATAATGCAAATGGCTCCATGCTGATGGAGTGCTTCTGCTGTGCATTATTCGCATGAGCTCCAAAGTAGTTTGTCAGTTATCAGGCACCCTTCTCAATGTTAGCTTAGAACCCCTGTCAAACATTTGCCCTAAAAATTCATTAAATCATTCAAACTATTCTTCTGCAGAATCAATAAAAGTCTGTTTAAACTATAGGTTTACATTCAGGAATCCGGAATTAATTTCTATTTGGTCTTTGGGCAGGCATTTCATAATATAAAGGACAAATACTAAAAAGGAAAAACACAGGCACGATCAGCAGTGAAAAATGAAATTGTATTTCCAGCTTTGTAACTGTACACACAATTTCATCAAACAACAATCCTAAAAATACTTAATATCGCTACTGAAAGCAAGCTACCATTGCAAGGCAAAAACAGGTCTTCTAATGCGCTATTGCTGCCCTCTTCATCTAATGTCATTTTTTTCTTTTGGTCACTGTAAACCTGATACTGCCCCTTTCTTACCTGTAACTCTGTATACAGCTGGACCATAGTCAAATGGGACAATACACAGGGAAAAGCCCCCCCCCCCCATCATACTGCTACTACTTTCTCATTACTTGGCCATCTCTCCACAACTACCATAAAACACTATTCGTATGTATCAATGTGCACTCTGTTTTCTTCTTTTCTTTTATAGACAGATATGGATTTAGTTTATAAATTATTTCATATTTTACAGCAAAATCTTTGGCAGTCCTTGCTAAACAAAACAGATTTAGCATGAACAACAGTAAACTACTCTTTCTTCAGAACTCAAATGCATTGAAAATGCATCTGTCAATCCATTAAACTATGACAGACATGCTGAGATTCATAATCAAATAGTGTGAAGCACTGATTAGTAGTCATGATAGGTTCAAGAATTCAAAAGTCAAATGTGCAACTCATTTGTTAAGAGCCTGGGACAGTCCATTGGACATGTGCCCCTTTTCAGGAATAGTCCAACAGCACAGTCTGGTGAAGGGACTTGAGTCACACAAAGAAGACAAATGAAGGCCGATGGAATCAAACCCTGCACTACAGGAAGCAGCTCATTAACAACTTATAACCTTACTCATATGCACTTAGTGCCAAACACACTGCTATAGCCCAAGCACCATGCATTTCATACCCATGCTCCTGAAAAAATCACTAAATTAAAAATGTACTCATAGTTAAATGTTAATATTAAAAGTGTAGACTTCAAGATGTCTAGTTTATTCACATCCAAATAAGAAACACCCTGTCAGTAGTCAACAAAACAAGGAAACCAAGGATCATTACTTACTGCGATTACTTTCTTACTTAATACCTTAATTACTCTGGTATGCAGGAACAAAGTACACATATACAGACACAGATGTGATTATCAGTTATAGCATCTTGCATGACTGATTACAAATCAAATGTTTGCTTGTGATTAAATGAATGAAAAAATATTCAAGTCTTCTTCTTCTTTCGGCTTTTTCCGGTTAGGGGTCATCACAGCAGATCACCTGTCTGCTCATGATTGGCAGTGGAGTTTTACAGTGTTGAGTTGCCAGCCTGGCGCCCAACCTTCCACTGAAGGCACACACATGCATGCATTCACACCTAGGGCCAATTTAGAGTGTCCAATCCACCTACAGCATGTCTTTGGGATGTGGGAGGAAACCGGAGCACCCGGATGAAACCCACGTGACCACGGGGAAGACATGCAGACTCCGCACAGAAGGCACCCCAGCTGAGGATCAAACTGGAGAACCTCTTGCTGTGAGGTGGAAATGCTAACAGCTGCACCTACTCAAGTACTGACTTAGAAACCTATTTCAGAGCAGTGTTGTGAGAACTGTACCTTACAATGCATTCCTGCCCTATGTCCCCTCCCCCTCAACCTCTTAGCTCAAGAATGTGAGACAAATACTTAAAATGAAGAACAGATTTTAAATACTGGCCTTACATACTTGAAATTGCTAGCAATAGAGGTTTTTCATTAGAATGCATTTTCTGAAGGCCATGAAGTCTTCGTCATTACTTAGTGACTACAGTCCACAGTATTTTACCAGTAAATCACAAACTTTAAAGGACACACTACAAATCTCTTGAAAAACAAATCAGGATGTGTGCACACAAACACATACACTCTCATATACTTCTACATCTTGTAACATTGGCATTCCTTTGTTCATCTTTAAGCAAGGTTTCCCCATCCCTCTCATTAGTGTGGATGTGCTGTTTTAAATAGCCAGGCATTAGTGATGCCCCCTCATTAGCAAGGCGATGTCCATGCATTAGCCATGTTTGGTAGCAATCCAATCTTCATTAGCAGTTCAAACACTTTTTAAACTGCAAATGGTCAATTATCATATATTAGTGAGTGCTGCTTGTACTGTTCTGTTGAAAATGTTCCATGGCTGTTTAAACTCCCGCAGTTACTGTCATTTAGCTATAGGAAGTCTTCTCTCATTGGCTCTACTATGTGAGCCAATAAGAATAGACTTCCTATCACTTTCAAAACAGCAACAGCTAAACCAGGGTAATTGGAGCTGATGAATGGGGTAATCAGCGAAATGTGGAACTTTTTTTTCCTTAGTTTATGTGCTTAGCAAAAATGAAGCAGCTGAACAGGGTAATCAGAAAAGCAGCTTAAAGTGAGTAATCGGGGAAGTCTTTTTTTCTACTTTAACATTTATGGGGCCCCCTCAGCCAGCACCAGGCCTTAGGCAGCTACCTAGGTTGCCTAGGGCTGGATCTGGCTCTAACTCTGTGAGACTGGCTTGTGCTTTTCATGGAGTAAACTGGAAACTCATCAAAATCTTAAAATGAAAACATGCTGCTTATTATGAAAACCACTATAATAACAGCATGACAGGCAAAAGATCCATTCCTAACTTAAAAATATATATTTTGACATTTTATCTTCTGGTGCAGCATATCAAACAATGAAAACCCAATGATTTAATTATCATACAACTGACAAGTTAATCCTGTCAAAAAATTGATTAGTCTTTAAAGTCAATGAAAACTTCTAGAATAAATTTTACAATATATTAATATTTATGACACTAATTACAACTCTATGTTTAACCCATTTGTAGTTAAACTTTTATATTTCAGTACAAGTGATTTCAGCAATGATGTTTCCATGTCTCCCCGTCTATTAAGAAAGGTACCTGCCAGCATGTTACCCATCAAACCTTCAGCACAGCTTGCGTTTCCCCCTAAGATGCCCGCCAATGGATTTCTAACTACACTTCCACTAAAATCACTAGAAATCTGTTGAAAAAAACCCGTATTCTGAATTTCTGCTTTGTTTGTCCTATGTACCACATAGATAACTCACAACTGAAGATAAAAAGCCCAACACCACTGCTTGTGAAATACAAGTAAAGTGACCATTACAGCAGTAGTTGACAACATTTATTTGTTGGTCACACAGATTACATGGATACTGTATAACATATCATCTTGGCTCATAGTTCATTGTTACACTTTTAAACCCTAAACATGAGTGGTTATGGAGGCATCTGTGACACACGAGTGATTTTTATGAAACATGAGATTACATGTTTAGAACTATTTAACATAAATAGCTATATACTGAAACTCTATACCATGAATGGTTACATACTAAATCACTATAACAAAACAATACACATTCAGAGTCTGTAACATGAAAGGTTGTAACAAACATTCACACTCTGTAATGTTCTAAATGAAGCATATTGAGAAAGGCGGGTACAGGGACTAACAAGCTAAGACAATATTCAGAATATTTGGCTGCTAACTACTCACTATACCATCAGGATGAACTACTCACTACAGAAAGACTCCATGATGTACCACAACATAAAACTGTAGCTGTGCACTCATGCATCTGAGGAAGGAAATAAAAAGGGCTATTAGTGTACTTGTTATGACAGACCCAGGTTGTGGGGGCAGTTTTATGACTGAAATTCTATGTCTAAAACTAGAAACTACACTGATACCTTTCTAAAGTCACCTCATAGCATCTGTTGGTAGCATACGGATACTTGAAAAATTCACTCATGCAAAAAGTTCTGTGAGCTGATGTGCATTTAGCAACACCAACCCCTACAAATACATACAAACTAGCAATATTTAACTTTTCTCAGTCAGTGTAAGCCATGACAAAGGAGTCTGCCAACAGTCAATAAAAATAGAATTTTAGGAGCTCTACTATGAGGGAAACAATGTCAAAAGGTTGTCTTTGTCATCTGTCTTATTCTGAACTTTATATTTTTCACTATTTAAATTATGTAACCTACTTAAATTCCTGGTGAATTAATGCCATCATCTGTTTTCCTCTTCCATATAGGTTCATAGGTTCATAGGGCTATACTAGGTTAATGACCACAGGGGACTTATAAGCCTACCCAAGCATCCCCAATGTATCCTATAAGTGCATGTCCCTTAGTAGTTATTTTAAGGGTATATGCAAACTAGGGCAAGATTTACAGGCTGTGTCTATACATTTGAGAAACAGGTGCTAGACCTGGGGTGCATTTCCAATTCCCCATCCAATGCTCCAGCTTTCTCTTGAATAGTGCTAGAGAAGAGCTCTTCTTCACATGGATGGGAAGCCTGTTTCAGAGAAAGGGAATTCTCTGAGGCACAAAGCTGTCCCTTCAATATGTTCTTTTTATGTCGCAAGCAAAGTTTAAATCCTAGATCAAATAATACTGATGCTATTTATTTTGCAGATGATCCTCTGGTTTCCTGTAACTGTACATAATACTCTGCTCTACCCACTATCCCTACATTATGATAGTCTGTGGCTTGGAATAACCTAAGTTCATAAGTTCATAGGTTAATGCTAGGCTACTGAGCTGAATCATTTGTAGCCTAGCCCCAAGAGCCCAATGTGTCAGTAACAGTCAACATGGATAATTAGCACTTATTTTTGAACCCGTTTAATGAGGACTTGAGAGGCCAGACTAAGGGTGTACAAGATAACTAAAAATACTAAGCAAATATATATTTGTTAGACAAACCTGATGCACGATACTAGATTGTCATACCTTGAAGTTGTGCCACTGTAACTGGCTTATTGGTACATGCCACCAGTACACCTGTCTTTTAACAGTTAATTAATAGAGAAACAACAACTTAAAAAGGCTATGTAACAATGCTGCTGCAAACATAGTGTACTGTATAACATGCCTTAACAAAAAACAATTCTCAAATAAACAAATATTAAACATCAAAAACATTCAAAAATACTTCAGCTCTACATAGGCAGATTCTTGTAACATTCAAGCAGTAATAAACGCAGTGTAAAATAGATCCTTTAGGCAATATTAATGATATTAAAGTACAGAATTTTCAACACAATTGTATATTTTGAGAGCAAATGCATTTAAAAGAGAAACAATTGAGTCTATAAGCCTATCATGTCTGGTTAAAATGCTTATCTTTTTCTTTCTCCTCAGAAACACATCTAAAGGAACGTTATTAAAAGCATTTTCTCAGTTATAGTGCTGATTATGAACTTTACAACTGCACACATGAAATATTAAGCTACTAAGTGAGACTGTTACCACTTTTTCAAAAAAAAATAATGATGGATATTTTGTGACTGATGACTAAATCTATATGAGAACCATAAATTTAAAGAAGTCAATTTTCTAAATATTTCACAATTAGCAAAATGCTTAAGAATAATGAATGAAACTGCTAACAAAGGGAGAAACGGACTGTGTTCACAATACTCATTTATTAAGCCTATGTACATTTATTATTTTGGTATCCTACAGGGCTGGTTATGCTTGACTGCGGACTGCACTTGCATCAACTTGTCAGCTGTGCTCGTTTCTCTTTTGTAACCATGACAACTAGGCATTTTGTATTTCTCACACTCTCTTCTTCTAAAAATGCGACTCATGTTTTTTTTTTTCCAAGCTGTACCTGTGAGAGGGCTATGAATGAAAGATTATCTACCGAAATGTGTATGCTGTGTTAGACTCTTTAGTAAAAGAAAGTCTCCTTAAGGAATAGAAAACTACTTTCAAAATTTTGTGGGGTTTTTTTTCTTTTTTAATGACATCTTTGATAATATAATTCTGTGAAAAATATTTAGTTATTCATGCAATGTAAAGATTAATGTATAAATGTAAACTCTGGAAAGGGTTAGCTGTTGTAATATTTCAGCTGCCTTTTGGATAGCAAAGCAAAGTCAAGTATTATTTGCTATTGATCTAAGTGCAAACTGAAATATATTACTCTGTTTTTGTAATCAGAGTTTATTTATTGCAAGTATGTGGTTGAGATAAAGAATGCATTTGCTAGAAAAAACACATTATGTGTCTCAGGCAGTGAAGTCAAAGATTTTTATGGCCCCTTCATGGAACAGTTTTCTCACTGGCACACATTCTCACTTCAGTTAGATTTATGTTAACCACGGGCTACACTGGGAAATATAAAGCCTTCACTAACTTGATAATATATTACTAAGGATTGCTTCTTAGATTTAATAAAAAAAAACATCTGAAATAAGTTGGTTCGAGGTGCAGAGATGCAATATTTCACTTCCAGTGACAATGCTACACAATGTATACAACTCTGACTTAGTGAACAGTAAATATCAAATTGTCTAAACATTCCCTCTGATATTTTTCATTCTCATTACATAAAAGCAAGTGCTGTAAGGCTCCATATAGTTCCAATGACTTCTGATTACATCACATAGGGCTGCACACTGCTACTGTAATGAATCTCAGATGCTGAGGTGTAGATTCAGTATGCCAAGAGAAGATCAATGTTTTCACATTATCTGCACTTCTGATGTGTTTCTGTTGTCAGAGCACTATACCCTCATTTAGCATTACCACACTGTTGCCACGGCCACAGCACTATGCCATCATTTAATGGTACACATTTGCCATGGCCACAGTACTATACCATCACTTAACCGTACCAAACTGTTGTCATGGTTATAGCATTGCATCATCACTCAACAAGCTATCTACCTTATTTGACTCCATATTAGTGATCCCATCTTGTGGATATAGGGAAGAGGGGTGCTGTTCAAATCCTTTGTCTGCTATAGTATAATTTTCAACAAGTTATCAAAAAATCTGAATTTTTAAAAAAAATTCATTTAAAATGTATTTTGTGATACAGCCCAAGATACACTAAGAAAAATATTCTGTTTTGTAAGAGAAATTAAAGTGCTAAAACATTGTTGCTGACACCTGTAGGTGAACAAATCATAATTCTTTCCTAAATTGTTCAATAGTGACTTATGCTGCTTTCAGTTTTTACTGTATTACTTTAAACATTCCCACACATTTTTCTTTCACCTACTGCAATGTTTGTCTATAACAAAAAAAAACTTGTTACCTAAAGTACTCACCTGATCTAAATAGATAGATAGATGGGTAGATGGGAAGAGGGATAGATAGAAAGACAGGCACAGCAAGAGAGAGGGACAGAAAGATATCTAGCCAAGTGAATTGTGTGTTCTGCACAGCTGTCAAGTATAATTATTTGACATGCATTTTCCCATTAAAATGGACCACACCTTATAAAATCTGTACCCTGGCACTGAAGTATGGAAGAAAAGACCTGATGATATGATGGCAACAGGTAGTGGAGTACAGTTCATAATTACTTTGCCTTTATTAGATGGATATTGGGTACTTTTCCGTTATCGGGGCAACACTTTTAATGTGCAAGCAATGATCACCCATGTGCATACCTTATTTTATTCACTTGTTGACTGCTGGGTAAGCCCACGGTGCACAAGTATCACATTTTAGCAGTATTAGGGTGACTTGCTCAATGTCGCACAGTAGAAGTTTTAACTGCTGAATTGCTTTCTCGCAAGTAGCATGACATAGCTCTTAGCCGGAAATATTCAGATTTCAACTTGGTTGGTCTTCTAGAACACTAGCTGTTTGTCAGCTATTGAGAATCATTATCAGTGTGTGTCTTCATCTTTGGATAAAGAGACATCGAGATTGTGTCTATGTTGCACTCATTATCTGTCAACTTCTTAGCTTAAAAGTACAATTGGAGGAACGGGCACATAAGATCCAAAATTGTGGATGATTTTGTAAATATTACTCCGATTTACTTTTGAAAGTTAGAATAACTGTTTTTGCATCAACACACACTTTCTGAAGAGTGTAAGAAGTATGAAAGAGTACTGTTGAACAACTGTATTATTGACTAAATCAACTAAGTAATCCTCACTGATTTTACCACAAAACAAATGTTTTATGAGGAACACAGCAAAAGCAGGAGGCAAAATGGGGGACAGCTGTGCTAGAACTTGCGCTCACTTCATCAACTGCCAGTAATGAGATATTTATGAAGCAACCAATGTGTTTGCGTGTGCATGTTCATCCCTATCTATTATTTTGTGCTGCAATATAAGAAAAGCTTGCCCAGTTACTATAAACGTATACATGCATATGTTTTGTTGTTGTTGTTTTGTACAGGCTGTTCACTATAGGATATATCGACTTCCACGAAACAGCTTACTATAAGAAATAAAAAACGCTGTGTTTTTCTTTTCCACCTGGAAGCAGATTTATTAATATTTATACTGTGTATCTGGTTTTAGGCACTATCGAGCTTGTTGGTGCTTTTAGGCAGAGCTGGTTGTGGTACGTCAGTCTTTTTCATAAAAATTTTTCCACGGCAGTAAAACGATTTGTTGCACTTTTAGTACGCCATACGGGGAAGTAAGCACTTCACTTCAGTGGTTGACAATGGTTAATATGTTTTCATTTGCAAATTGAAATTGATATTTCCACATGATGTGTGCGTTAATTCTTTAAAAACTATGTTCTCGTTAAGAAACATGGGTGATCATTGTGTGCGCGTTATAAATGTTGCCCCGATAATGGAAAAGTACCAGATACTGTATAAAAATAGACCGTAGTTTAATAAAACTTAGTGAAGCCCAGCTTGAGGCCCTCAAAATCCCAAAAGGAAATATACCTTAAAGTGAAACTGTCGAGACATTATGGAAAAAGGAAGCAGAATCATTATTTTATGAACAGCAAATTTACTCAAGTAAGGAGTCAAAAGGCAGCTTTAAATGACAAATGAACTTTCTCTTATTCTGACTTCTACAGAAACTCATCAATTCTTGATGTAAAGGAATTGCAAACCTTGCTAAAGAGAATTTTTTTCAGAATTAATGCCTTTACTGATGATTTTATACCATGAAGAAGAATAACAAAGTGCAACAGCAACAGAGAAACACTAGTGCCACTGCACTGAGCATCATGGAACACTAGTGCCACTGCACTGAACATCATGGAACACTAGTGCCACTGCACTGAACATCATGGAACACTAGTGCCACTGCACTGAGCATCATGGAACACTAGTGCCACTACACTGAACATCATGGAACACTAGTGCCACTGCACTGAGCATCATGGAACACTAATGTCACTGCACTGAACATCATGGAACACTAGTGCCATTGCACTGAGCATCATGGGACACTAGTGCCACTGCACTGAACATCATGGAATACTAGTGCCACTGCACTGAATGTCATGTTTGTAGAAGTATGACCAGCAGATGCATTTCCACAAATGCTGAACAATAAACGATTTGTGATTCATTTCAATACACCCTGCCTGATATATCCTAGAATTAAATAAAAACAAGTGTGAATGTGGACCTGACCTGAACTCTATATTTGAGAGTTTTCTTCCAAAGTACCTTTAAATAAATGATGAGTCCTGCTTTGTAACATGACAGGTTAGGGAATAAACACAAGCAGCAACTACCACACATCTTAGCATATCATCATGGATCTAAAAGGGGTTGTAAATAGAAAGGTATATGGGGAGAAGAAAATATCAGACCCCAGAAGTTTCAAGCTTAGCAACTATGTTCTACAGGTAGTACACAGAAGTGCAATCCCTATTCATTTGAAAGTGAGTAACAGTGGAGGTCCCAGATGTCCAACATGTGTGTAGATAGCTGTTAAATTCATTAGCCAGGCTAGCTGGTAGCTAGTGTGAAATGCCATCTGTGACTAATGCTTTGGAAAACTGAGTTAATGGTTTCACACATACCTGTTAATTTAATGACTGACCAAGTGCCCTAATATGCATGGGACAAATTGCCCAGTGTGTCCTCATTTCTTCAAGAGAACATTATTTTACCTGACTAACTTTCGGCTTCAATAATTATCTTAGAACTTTCTCCATTACTATTCTTGGAATGATCTACCATGGATCAAAAGTCAAATTGCATTGTTTTCATAAAGAAGTAACCTTTTCAGTTTCTTAACCACCTACTCATATCCTATCCAAGTAAAAAAGTAAGATTATTTGTGAGGAATTTCTTTTCCAGCACAGGAATATAAAAAAAAAAACACACACACACACACACACACATTATAAGGAGCTTGTGTAGTAGGTCAGCCTGCATACTTATTATATGGAATAATAATTATAGGGGTGTATGCTACAAACATCCTTCAGTTCTCCAGGGCAGCAATACCATTAATTTTGACCCAAACTCATTAGAAACCTGGTCTGGATAATCCTAAAAAGAACCAGTGCATAGAGCTATCTCTGTCATTGCTCCAGCCCAAAAAAAATGTGAAAAAAGCTTAACAGTCAGGATGACGTATAAGGATATAAGTTGCTTGGAAATCTGGTAAGTACCAGCCATCTCTTCATGATTCAGATATAGTATGGCCTTGCTGATCTTGGGGGAGTTTACTGTTTCACAGACATTTAAGGAATAAGTTTATAAACCAGCCAAACAAAATGTGGTTAACATAATATGCAAGAATAATGGCATGATCTTTATCCTTGATGACAGAATTTGGGCCACAATGACAACTGCAGCATACTATAAGCTTTGCAAAGGCTTTTACAATTGTTTCAAGGGGTATACATAATACAGTTATCTTTAAATGGAGCATTTAATGTCTTTCTGATAATAACACTAAACTTATTTTTGGTGAGCCTTAATGCCATAAAATAAGCTGCTCTAGAAAGATGTCATCATTGACCTTGGATAAAAAGTTGATAATGCAATGATTTTTGGAATACTGCACAAGCTTCTAACTTGTTGCTCCATCCCTTGAGTGTAACTTAACCCCTCGGTATGATATCCAGTACATGGCATTTGATTACAATGTATAATCAGGCAGAGTAGCTAAAAAAAAATTAAAAAAAAACCTTTCATGTGAATACCATGCTGTTACTTGCCCAAATGAAGGGGTATGTAAAATTTTACTGCTTATGTGAAGAATGCATTACATTATAGTTTCTATAACCACTTTCTTCATTACAATTGTGTGTGTGTGTGTGTGTGTGTGTGTGTGTGTGTGTGTGTGTGTGTGTGTGTGTGTGTGTGTGTGTGTGTGTGTGTGTGTGTGTGTGTGTGTGTGTGTGTGTGTGTGTGTGTGTGTGTGTGTGTGTGTGTGTGTGTGTCTCTGTCTTGGTCTTTGCTCAAGTGTGAGTACGTGTCTATTTATTTTATATATATATATATATATATATATATATATATATATATATATATATATATATATATATATATATATATATATATATATATACATGGACAACATCGTAGATAATTCTTTGTCTACACTCTCGAAACACTTGGAGAATCTTGCAAAATCAAAAACAGTTTTTCTGCACTATCAGCAAAGCTATTAAAATTCAGTTGAAGTTTTCTTTCTTAGCACTTATTTGCTAGAAATGTAAGTAAAAATTTACATACTACACATACATACATACCACACTCAAAACACACACAGAAAAAGCAAAAATATTATCCCAAAACACCCTTAACAACCTAAAACATCCAATAAAAATAAAGCTATGCAATGCATACACAAAACCTGCAGACAACCCTTAAACTCAGAAGTACTCTAATTTCTAAGGTGTTGATTTAGGAGATTTAAAGTTAAATAAATGAATAAAAAGTTAAATGGGATCCATTCTCTCTCAATAAATAAACTTAATTAAGAACTAACATAACCCTCACTAAGCTAAAGCATTAAATTAAGACCTGCCATCATCACAACCTTTTGCTTTATTCAGCAGCAAGTAATTCACTGCAGATGCAAACCACTCTCACAGGCAAGTTCAAGACATAACTTAAAAAAAAGCTGTGTTAAATGAAAATCTTGAAACCAAACCGAAAATGCAGCACTGCACCAAAGAACCCCAAAAAACAGCGCACTTGCAGAACGGAGTAAAAAATATAGAACTCAGCAGGAAGCAGACCTCAAAAAACATGCCAAAATAAATAAGCGGAATAACAAACTCTAATGCACCACAAAATTTACAAGAATGTTTAGCTTAAAGCTTTCATCCATCTACAGCTTCAATGAACTTCAACTGAACAAACTTCCTGCTGAGTGGATTTTTTGTTCCATACTACTAGTGCACTGTTTGTTTTTTGTTTGTTGTTTATAAGTTGAAATTCTATATTCAGATCACAAAATAGTGCACCAAACAACAAAGCAGATAAACTTTGGTTCTGTAGGACTCATGAGCACCAATGATTAAATTAATGTTTTAATGAATTAATCTTTAATGTACTAGGCGTCAATCACTGAAATGACAGATCACATGATATCCATCCATCCACAATCCCATTTTCTTATTTTATGCACACGGAGTTTTGGGCATCACTTGAGAAGTGGCAATCATCTAGAGCTAACCAAGAGCATAAGAGGTTGAAATTCAACTTAACAGAATTAAAGTGTAGCAATTAAACAGCTCATTGTATCTTCTATACAGGTACTCTGATTCTTATAATATATACACTATTTATTATATTTATCCTTGTGACTGAGGTTTTAATTATCTTATTTTACTTCTTGTTTACTGAATGGAATAGATCCTCATGGACATTTTTTTCTGGTGTGTGTGTGTGTGTGTGTGTGTGTGTGTGTGTGTGTGTGTGTGTGTGTGTGTGTGTGTGTGTGTGTGTGTGTGTGTTGTGCAGACATGTATATACACTGATGCACACTTGTACATATATCTCCTATCATCATATGGTGGCCCCAAAGAAACAATATGTATTTATTTTACATTTGTTAACAGGGTAGAGTCCGGCTGGGCAAGGAGCCCGTTTTCAGTGGGCTTCCTTTTTAGGGAAGCTTTTTACTTTTACCATTACTGTTGATGTCTGCTAAGTAGGAAAATATTAAATAAAATAAAAAGAGGTTCATGTATATTTATATGTGGGAATATCTATCAAACCATCTAGCTAATTACATAGCTATTCATTTACAACCTTTGGAAATAAGCCCTGTGACAATGCAAGGTATTGCCAGCTATGCCAGGAGATGTAGGGCAGTGGATGTGTAACATATCTAAGCATAGCTAGCTTTAATTTAGTAACGAATTATATGTCATTTGTGTATCAAACTGATTTGTAAAGATGCTTGTGTTGAAAAAATGTACTTGTGAAGCTGATTGTGTTAAAAATGTACCAACAGTATGCCCTGCTGGACAGAAAAAGAAATATACATGTATTATTGTAACTGTTTAAAGGTATATGTTTTAATAGAGGATACTGGAAGAGAAGAGGTAAATCTCAATCCATCAATCAAATTTCAAAGTGTGTGTGTGTGTGTGTGTGTGTGTGTGTGTGTGTGTGTGTGTGTGTGTGTGTGTGTGTGTGTGTCTGTCAACTACTTGGAACAGGGACATGAAACACTGGTTTCATAGACAGAGTGGTAAAGAACTTGGCTTGGACACTTTGCTGAGGTCTCAACTCTATATATGTGCCAGTGGGCAGTCTTAATGAGATCAGAGAGGAAACCGAGACCCCAGACTGAGTGTGTTCCCTGTGTGCTCTTAAGGGAAACTGTGCTTGATGCAGAGAGCTGCATCTAGAAATACTGGATGTATCCATTTTGTTCCAAGTGAAAGTCTCTCTCCAGTGCCAGTGGTGAGGATTCAGGCTCCTTGATTACTGGCCCAGAGTGGGGATCTCACAAGCCCCACTTACATTAACAGGTTATGCTTCTCCATGACTCTACACCATAAAGTGCCTTAGTAAAAGGCAATGACTGGATCTGTAAAATATTATTTTCATCACTGTCTCGGCAATAAGGAATGATTTGTTCCACAATGCTCACATCAATGGAAACAACTGCCCCACAAGTGACTACAATGAAACATGCAAACTTGTTTCAGGTTTAATGTCTGCATCCATTTTATCTGCTTAGCTACACAGTTTGCTTCATATTATAATTATTGATGTTATCTGTCATGTAGTTTTGTAGTGTATCAATGCCTTTTCATAGATTTTTTTCTCTTCAATGGCACATTTCAACTCTTATATTTTGACAGCCTAGCTGGGGATTGAAACAGTAAAAGCAACTGAAAAAAAATAATTCAAGGCAAGCAGTTCACTTTTGTCTTTCTCAAAATATGGATCTATATGATTTGTCTGTGATAAACATGTTTAACGATGTCATAAAGCTTTTAAAAGATTTATGCATTACAAAATACAAATAAACTCACATACTATTCTCTCTCTTGGAAAATTAGCTCAAGACAGTCTCACATTATTCATAATTTAAGCAATTATTTTAAATATGTGGAACAAGTGAGGCAAGAATTGTGACAGTCTGTCTTGGTTCTACATTTTCTTTCATACTTAGGTTGATGTGAAAACTATGAAAAGACATGACACTCTCTGGATATTTCCATGACAATGGCTGTAATGTCACCATTGTAAGCTGAAACTTTGATTGCCATTCTATTTTAATGAAATCCTTTAATACTTATTTGTACTGCATTACATCAAAGACATAAAACAACAAAAAAATCATGTTGTTTACAAGTCCAGGTGTTTTTTGACATCAGAGGTTTAAGAGCTCAGAATATATTCCTCTTTATCTTTCTAGTGTCATCTTTAACAACATATTGTGCTGTAAGGCCATTGCTGTTCTCCACTGACTTGTTGCCATTGTCTCATCACAGCTGTAGCTGTTGTGACACCAACAGTGAGCTACAAAGAGTTTCTGTACTCCTCTTCGCAAAACTTTATCCCTGCCTTTGTGCATATTTCAACATGCTATACTCTGTAACATCTATGGAAAGTAATGTAGTGGAGAACCAAGTGTTCAGATGTACATGTTTAAAATCTACCACCATGATGTCCAATAGATAGTCACTGACAATATAAAAACCTGGATATTTGGTTTGATCCCACATTTCTGTTAAGACATCATGTACAGATTAATGTGGGTAAGATCTTAACCACATCAAAATCCATTATAAACATATTGAGCACAGTTACAAAACAAAAGAACATCACCACACTATAGAATCAACATACCGATCCTAAAACTAAAATATGTTTTACCAATAATATTTATTTTATTTTACTTACTTCATTGTTTAAAATCCTATAAAATGGCATTTTCACAGTGTTGCTTGGAATTTCCTACAAACTGGGTATATTAAGAAAATGTCCACTGGATTAGAAAACATCTTATATTCCAATCACAAAAAAAGGTAATGCCAAACAGGCTAGAACTGTTAAAACAACTATATTTGTTTCACATGCTAGCACTGTAATGTTCAGGATTCTGCATGCTAAACTACAGCAATACATGATCTGAGAACTATTAAATGCACATCCTGGTTTTAAAAGGGGCAGATGTACCACAGCTCACACCCACTGAACCTAAAAGAAAGCAGGGCCATTTCAGAAAAAAAAAAATTACTTCTGCTTTATTGACAACTCTAAAGCCTTTGGGTTTGTCGATCATAGACTATGGCTGGTTCTTACAGAAATGGAACTACTTCTATGTCTATACACAGAGCAAGAAGCAAAAGTCTGAACTGAATATTAGTAAGGATGTTTCAGACTTCTTACAACATTGTCTGTCAGTGTTCAAAGTGAGTTTGCCATGGGTCATGTCTGAAAAGGGCCCTTGCAGTCTCCTTGGTCAATAAATAAACTAGATGTGAAACTGTTTGGAGGTACAGTTTGAATCTCATATAATATATCCACAAGGGAATACTGTTTATATCTGTATTAAACTATTTTAAATGACGGTGAGGAAAATATTAAATGATTATCTAAAAGTGGAGATTTGTTCTTACAATTTAAACACAGTTTTAATATGAACATACACATAGTTTTGAGGAGGAAGATGAAGCTCTGCATTTGATTTTCAAGGCAGGTCTGAAGACCGTTTTATCAGTAACCCTACGTTTTGCTTGAGTGAAATCCTGACTAGTCAGTTTATTGCTCTTTAATGTAGCCCTGAGAAACTTGAAGGTTTACTTTTTATGTTCAGCAAAATGAAAGAAACTGTTACGTTAGTGACTTTGTCAGTTCGAGATATCCCTTTTTTTTACTCCACACTAAAAGTAATCCATCTATTCACAACCCTTTTTCTCATTAAAGTAAGACTCTTAGAAAATTATAAGCAGACAATTTGGTAAAAAAAAAAATGAATGCAAGAGACAGTAAAAAAACATTTTGCTTTGTACTGTAATTTTAAAGGAACTCTTTCTTAATCGGGCATGTTTAATTAAGATTCAAGTTATAGAAAAAGGGAATACAGAATGAATAATCATTGTTTACTTAATGAGAAAAACACAGCTGTGGATGACATTTTTTTTTGACATTCAAAATAATTAAATGGTTAAAGAACTGTGTCAGCTACACTGTATTCAATGAGTTTACTTCATAATCACTCCTGGAGCTCAAACATTCACAGTTTGCTTAACAATATATACACACATAGATGAACATCATTGCAAGGATGTGTTTAATCCAGATTTTCCTATAAACCTAGGTGGTGATTATACCTAGGAAGTTCCTAACAGGTTACAGTAAAACTAGAATACACCTGCATACACTGCATAAGGACACCCATCACAGAGGTTTTTTATATTTTATATATGTTTGTATTTTCAGTAATTATATTTAGAAAAACTGTGCTTTTAACAAAAAGTTTACAATAATCACTATCCTATGCAAGTTGTAGTTAGCCATTTTAATGTTTGACACACACATACACACACACACACACACATATATGTATGTATATATATATATATATATATATATATATATATATATATATATATATATATATATATATATGTATATATAGACATATATATAGATAGATATATGGGCGAACTCACTTTGGTCTAAATGATCTTTATTCAACATCTGATTAATCGACTGCATTTGGTTGACTAAACAACAACAACAGGTGTGCAAGACTGTATAGTTCTCAGGGTCAGGGAATATGCCATTTTCCATATATTGTGCAACTTTTGAGTTGTTATATGGGGGGAGAAGGGGATGGACTTGCTCCCTACAAAAATCAATGTTTTAGTTTTTATATTTTTGTGTAAAAATTGCATGCACTGAGGATCTTTCTCAGTGCATGCCCGATAGAATGTCAACATTCACTTTTTCAATCTTTTGCAGTTGGCATTTGGAAGGTAGCCATAATATGCCTTAGTCAACAAAAGTGAGTAAACGCATATTTTCCATATATTTATGTGTCTCTCTCATTCTCTCTCTGTCTCGCTGTGTGTGTGTGTGTGTGTGTGTCTATATCTATATATATATATATATATATATATATATATATATATATATATATATAAAACATGCACACAGCGACACATATGCATATTAATACTTGATCAGTACCATCCTGCTTTCCCCATTTTGTACGTGAGTTTGGGGTGTCACATCATGTGTAACAGTCACCTAGTGGCAATGTTCATACCAATGTTATATATTATATATTCAAAGATTCAAAATGTTGAATCTCATATGTTTGACAACATATGAGCGAAACATGAAACCTCGAATATATAATAATAAAGTAAAAAAAAAAAAAAACTTACCTTAATGCTCTGAGCAGGGTGGCAAGCCCCCTGCACCTCTCACCCCCCCCACTTAAATATACCAACTCCGAGACCGCACTTCAGTGCAGAAAAGGGAAATTTTCCCATTCTGCATGTATGGAGCTGTTGCCTTTCACCTTCAAACTTTTCAAAGTTCGATCATATGGTGTCGACTATATGACATTTGAACTCTGAAATGCTCGGCAATTTAATAGGGATCCTCTGAATACAAAGAGGTCTCCTCAAGGGCTCAAAAAGTGCATTTTCTGGTACAGGAAACATACTTTCAAAGACCATCACCTTGGTCATAAATCAGTTGTAGTGAAATGCTAATATTTTCCCTAAGTACGGATATGGCACAGAGACAAGATCTATGAAAGTTCATGGTAAAGTATATCATATGGTCCTGTATTAGCATGTTCACTTTAAATACATTCCATCTGAAAATCAGCCATCACAGTAACTACAAGTAGCTAGCTATACACTAAAACTATGCTCACCAGTAACTCCCAGGAGATCCCAACTCAAATATAAGGCTATGTTTAGAGCAGAGAACAAAAATGCAGTGGGACTATTCTGCTTTCTCCTCATATGAACACATATCAATAAATAATGCACGGTAATCACAATGTTACTGTTTCACAGTTAAGAATACATTCGGAAAGTAATTTTATATAATAATTTAACAAAGTATATACCCTTCTATGATAGTACATTTAAATTACTATGCTATATTATCTAGGAAACAATCACACAGCAATGTAAAGCACCTATAGAGCTAGAATGAAAATACATTTTTGAGTAAAATGCTTAGTTAATCCTTAGCAACCAAAATAAACTTAATAGAATATTATGCGGATCTGTAAACTGTGCTACTGCAAATCTACTGGTAGTAAAGCTTTTATATGAAACAAGTCTGCCAGTAATCAACATACACTATGTCAGCTCCCACATGAAATCAGAAAAAGGTAGATGTAGCGATTGTTTAGAGCCTGACACTGCCTCAAACAGCAGGACGTCTTTCTTGGTAAGAAGTGCTGCCATCCAAGTTCACATTGTTTAACTTCAGCACTCCTTCTAAATTGTGGAATACGCATTCTTGGGTGTTTATTACAACTGCCCTAGAAGCTGCAAGGAAATTATAACTGGAGCAGCTGCAGTTTCCTTAGATTTAAGAATTTATTTATTTTATTTTATTTTACATTTGTTGACCGGGCTAGTCTAACTGGATACATGTCTATTTTCAGTAGAGGCCCGGGGAGAAAAGCTCCAAGCATAGGCAACAACATAACTTACAGCATAGCATAAAATTTATACAAGAATAAGATAATAGTAGAACATTGTTGAGATTCTAAATATGGAAAAACTTATACAGTCCATTTTTTTTTTGTAAAGCTAATATAAAGATTCTATAAAGTAGTAAAAAGGGGAACTCATAACTGTTTAGTTCAGGTCAGCATCCATGTACAAAAGGTTAGCAAAGTATGAGGAGAGTATGACTGGGGATAGAAGTATTAGTCAGGGTTAGAGCAGGGACAACGCCAATGTGTTTTAAGGTATTCTTTAAGGCATTTTTTGAAAAGCAGAATTAATAAAGGAATTATGAATGAGTATATTATATACACACTGGCACACATGCACTGACACACACACACACACATAGGTATATAATATTTATAATACTCATATAAATGTACTTTAAAGGAACGGTTGGTACTGACTGCCAAAGCCAGGTCCCCAAAACAAATTCTATAGTCCTACACAGCAAGACATTGTGTTTATAACACAAAGCAGACCTCCATATACTTCACAAATCCTTTTTGTTCAGTATTGTTCGTGTTCATTACTTTTTCCTATTCATTTCATACAGGGTATGTATTTCTCTGTGAAAAAATTCTGCCATTTGTGATTTTCTACTGTACTTCTGAGGTAAAGTTTAATATTTTCTAAATTCCATTGGTTAATAATTCAGTAGCATTATTTTAGTGGTGGAGTGAGGCTTACCAGCTATTCAATTTTTCAGTTTTTCTCTAAAGTAGTTTAAACATATTTATAGTTGGTTTTTAGATTTAGATCTATTTTGCTAGACAGATAAAAGGAATGAAGTAAAATCAGAATTTAGTCATTATGTGTGTGTGTGTGTGTGTGTGTGTGTGTGTGTGTGTGTGTGTGTGTGTGTATGTATGTCTATATGTATACCAGTTACAAAAAAAGTATGGGAGCATGAAGTGTTTTGTTGGATTTGAAAGGACTTAAAAGTAGGCACAACAGTTTAGCAACATCAAACAGACAACAGACAGAAAAAAAAGTGTCCCAGTGAAGAGCAAAATGCTTTAAAAGCTGTTAGACACCATTTTCTGACACATTTTGTGGTTATACATGTGGCAGGGTGATGTGTCTATCATTTTACAGATGTTTTACCTTCTAGTACTGTTGTTTTTTAGCTGGCACTGTCTGTTGTCAGTGTGCAGTGGAAAAGCTGATCTTAAGAGAACTTAGGGAGTGCTTAACTACAGCTTGTTAAGCGCCTTTCTGACATTAGAAAGGTATTTATCAAGCCTGACTTTGTTTCATTTTTGCAGAGTAATCACATTGCTTCATGCACTACATAATGTGTAATTATGGAAAGACAGGCTTAGAATGGGAGAACAGACTGAAAGGTAAGAGAAAACAGTCATGTATAAGAATATGCAATAAATAAATGTTGTACAGTAAGACTGGAAAGGGAGGGAAAAGCAGAGAGTTGTGACAAATTGTTCGTAACAGGGATAGTCAGAAAACCAGAACTGGATGAAGGAGGGTACTTGGAGATCAGGGAAGTAGTGGCACTTAGGCGAAGGATTTATGGAGACCACATGATAATGTTACTTAGGTGATTAAAGGGTGTTGAGGAGGGAGGGAATGTGATTTTTCACTACCAAAGCTCCACAATATTAAGTGATCCTGCCAATTGAAAATGTATTTGCACTGAGCTTCTTTAAGTATTTATTTTTTGAGAAGAAATCTGAATTTTGATCGGCTCAAATGCATTTAATATTTGCTGGCTGGTATTCTCATATTTGGGCAGATATCACTGAGAAAAATTAACAGTGCAATGCAGTTTGCTATGAGGATATGGGAGGTTCTGATGGAGGGGGAGTGAGATCTAAAGTTGTATGAGAGAATATATTTTGTTACGTTTCCAGAGAAGGAGGAGGAGAATGTGTTTAAATTGACTAATTTAAACAAAAGAGATGTTATGAGAAGGCTAACTCCTTGTCCTAAGTAGCCTAAAATTGTATACATTATCATAGGGTCATAGGAGATTACTAGGCTATCGACCCAGAGGTCATTTAAGCCAAGCGGTTTCAACCCAATGTAATACCATAGAGGTACTAGTCAAGAGTCAAGATCGCATTTAGTGATGACTACCCATGTTCAGGAGGATTGTGGGTGCTATCACCGGTAAGAATTGGTGGTGTCCCATCCACTCATCCAGGTTCCTCTTGAACAGTGTCATAGAGGTGCACTGTTTCACATGAATTGGTAGCCAATTCCAAAGACGTGGCAATCATTGGGAGAAAAATCTGCCCCCCCAGCATGTCCTGTTTAAGTCACAGGCCATATTTGTGTCCTTGAAATGGGTGGCCCTAGACCCATTTGATTTACAGATATGCAGTAAGTTCATTAAGTTTGGGTCTTGGGCTGCTCTGTAGGCCAGGCATAGGTCTCCCCTAAGAAATCTATATGATACAGAGTATAGTGGTAGGGATTTTAGTTGGTCTGTGTAAGGCTCATGCTGGACACCACTGATCTTCTTTATTAGAAACCTCTGAGGTCTCTCTAATTGCTGTAGGTGCTTAGTACGGTACATACAGAATGGGGCGTTATACTCAATTATGGACTGGATAAGTGCCAAGTATAGGGGGTTATAACTTCTTTTTCTCCAGAGGCAATGCCTTTACTAATCAAGTGAGCTATGTGGAAAGCTGTCCTTACAATGACAGACATGTAGTAGTCGAAGTTAAGGTCTTGGTTAACCTGCGATCCCAGGTCACTTACCACTTCATGGGTACTTGTGGTATTATTGATTTGATAGTGTAAAGGAACATTGTTTGCATTGTTTGTGCCAAAGGGAATAAGGATGCATTTCTTTGCTTTCAGTTTGAGACCGTGAATAATGCACCAGTTGTTGGTCTGTGTGAGAACATCCTGGAGTATACTGACATAATTTGGGGATTCAATGATTGCACCTAGTTTGCAGCTGTCTGCAGACTTAGTCAGCCTCAATTCTTTAGTTTTAACCTGAACTTCTGAGAAGTATATACCAAACAGTAGGGGGCCCAGCACTGACTCCTGTGGCAACCCACTGGTAACGGGTATGCTGGTTGATGTGGCATCACCTGTTTTGATAGTGTGTGTCTGGTTTGTAAGCCAGCTGGCAATCCATCTTAGAACAAAGGGGTTTACATTCAGTTTGCTAAGTTTATCGGAAATGCCTGAATGTGGGATAGTGTCAAAAGCCTTTGCCAAGTTGAAGTATGCTGTGCACACAGATTTGCCCTCATCAATGGCCTTGGCCACACTTTTAAAAAAATCCACCAGATTTAACAGGCAGAATCTGTCCTTTGTGAAGCCAAACTGGGTAGAATCCAGGGTTTACAGGTCACCTATGTCTTTATATATGAGGTCCATAGTGATATGCTACATGGCCTTACAGATGAGGCTGGCCAGACTTATAGGTCTGTAATTCCCTGGGTCTGTTGCTAAGCCACCTTTGTGGAGGGGGAATGACTGTAGCTGCTCTCCATTCCGCAGGAGCAAAGCCTGTGGTTAGGCTATGATTGAAAAGGGTACTTAGTGGTGATGCTAATTCATGTTTTACCCTGTTTAGAAGACAGCCTTGGATGTCATCTGGTCCCATAGATGCCATGTTCTTTGCCTTGGATACGGCTTTGAGGACCTACTCTTCAGATATGTAAGGCGGGGGGAAGTTTGGGGGAGGGATTCTGGTACAGCCAAGTTTATACGCTTATGCAAGTAATTGTATAGGGCTTTAGTGTAAGCTTTGGCATAGTTACCACTTTCAGCTTGGGGACGTACACTGGGAGCATAGCAAGTACACACATAGTATTTCCAGATGCAGCTCCCTGCATCAAATGAAATTTCCCTTAAGAGTACACAAAAACCACAGTCAATCTGGGGCTGGTTTCTCCCTCTTTCTCAGGATCCCCAGTAAGACTCTCCCCTGGCACAGATATAGAATTGAGATGTCAGCTGAGTGGCCAAGCCAAGACCACTAGCACCCTCTCTGTTCAACCAGTGCTTCATGTCCCTGCTCAAGTAGTAACTGACACATACACATACACGCGCGCGCGCACACACACACACACACACACACACACACACACACACACACACACACACACACACACACACACACACACACACACACCACCTGGGAAAGGCAGGCACAGGTTTAATAGCTATGCCCCCCCCCTTTACCCAGACTATAAGGTAGTTATCATTGCTACCAGCCAACTCCTTATCAGCTACTTTAAGGCCCTTAACACAGGTTTACTAGCTATGCCCCCTTTGCCCAGAATATAAAGTAGTTATCACTGCTACCAGCCAACTCCTTATCAGCCACTTTAAGGCCCTTAAGAAATGGTGTCCAATCTTACTGTGTGATATTACTATAAATACAGATGGTAGTTTGACCAAGAGCAAGGCTATTAGGAGTGGCCCATACAGTGTCACCAAATTAACATTCAAGTACTCTCAAAACTTAAATATCTCTAGACAGATCAGACACAATGAAATGTTTAAATATATTTAATAATAAATAATAAAAGAACAATAAAATACTCAGTAAATATTCACAGTGACATCAGAGTTCAAAATCACATGAAATATTTAAAACAACATTGCAGAACAGTCTCACATAAATAAAGAAAAATATCTAAACTAAACTTTGCTATATTTCTGACTATATCCAAGAGAATAGTACTGTTTCCTAGAAACTTACTTCATAGAGAAAGGCAGATATTGTGGTGAATGGTTTGTGTTAGGTCCAAGACAGAATATAGAATGCCCTGTCTCACTAAGAGACTTCTCAAATTAATATCTAAAATATTACTTCTCAGATAGTTTGCACAATGACACAGTTTCTTTAAATATGACTCTAACCCCCACTGCTGGAATCGGACAGTATTTAGCATCTACCTGTGAAAATACATAGACCTCAGATCTTTGGCAGATGCTGGGCTTCATAAAACAACTGCATTACTTCACATTTCAAAACTAGTAATTAGTTCACTTTAAGGACAATACAGGAAGCTTCTCAGCAAAGACATTATGTTTTTAGCCTAGCCTATAAAGTAATTTAATTTCAGCTATTTTTCTGAAGTTAGCCTCCTGTATTCCAGTTTCCACTGTTAAAATATATACATTTAAACAGTTACAATGGTGCATGTACATTTCTGTTCTCTTCCAGCAGGGCACACTGTGGTTACATTCTAAGCACAAGAACTTCATAAAATACCTTTCAAGCACACGTCTGTACAGACCAGTTTGATATACACATGACATACAATTCTAATACAGTTGTAACACAAGTATCTTATATAGATCTTGTTGAGTTTCACAATAACATATAATTATTTACAAAATTCAGGATAGCTGGGCTAGCAGTATTTCCCTTTGTCACAGCCTTGGTGAAGGTTTTTAGTCTGATTTCATCCTTTGTGAGTTCTGGTGTTAGTGTCATTTCAAAGTTGACTGATTTGTGGTCAATTGTAACTATTGAGAGTCCAACAGTTGCAGCAGTGCACCTGTTTGACATGTTGGTGAGGACCAGATCTAAAATGTTTGTTCCTCTTATCTTGGTATGGACAGTTTGCTCTAGGGCCTTTGAATTCACAGAGTCAAGGAACTTTTGTGCTAGTGAGTTTGGGCTAGCATAGGTTTCCTAGCTGATGGTGGGATAATTTAAATCTCCCATAACCTGTGTGCTTGGTAAAAGTTGGATTGTCTACAGTTTGGTTAAGTAGGCTTTGTGGGTGTTGTTTCCCATGGAGTGGAATCTTTAACTGGCTAGGACTCAAATGGGGGTCTTACCCACCATAACCTGGACCTGGAGTTACTCCATGGAGTTGCCCATTCTAACTAGAAGTGAGGTGAATTTATCCCTAATATAGATTGAAATACTGCCTCTGATGGTTTTCCTATAGTATATGTATTCTGAGGATGATCTTGATAACTTCAGGTTATTATGGTACATTTTTGGAAGCAGTGTTAACCTCAATCTGCATTATACAGAAGTTGCCCCTTTGAAATTCCAAGACTCTTCAGTGGGAACTCTGAAACTCGGTAACAGTAAGTGTGACAGTAAGACAACAAGCAGTTTTAGGAGGGGCCACTCCTCATCCCCACCTTTGGGAGACTGCACACCCCACTACTTATAGATACTAACTCTGAGATCATTTTACCTTGATAAGGAAGGAATATATATATTTTTTGTTAGTATATATTTCACTGTTCTGAAAAGGGCACTTATGGTCCTTGATCATAATAAAATGAGAACCCTACACAAACATGTTATGCCTTCTGCATTTCTTTCTGAAAAGACAACCGTACAAAAGGAAACTCAGGAGTATATTATTTTCAGATGAGTCTGTGAGAAGATTTAAACATTCTTTTGTTTCTTGTACTAGGTATTGTTTTCATCTTTTGCTTTGTGTGAAAAGAAAGCAAATAATTTCATAGACTTTAACAAAAATTACCAACACGTTATGACAAATATTAATTAAAAATAAATTCCCATAAACTCCATATTGTACCAATTTCCATAACATGTAAAGTCATTTTAAACAGTACATCACAACTAGCAATTTTTATTCCTTAGTTTTTTTAAATGCATCTTCACAAGTAAGACTGAGAGGTGGGTTCAGTATAAAGCAAAAATATTTCATACTTACTCTAAGAAATTAAAAGTGGACTGCTTTGTTTTTACGTATGGTGTACGCAGGCAGCTCTGTTCCTTCAGCAAATATCTGGGCCCCTTATGAAAAATGCTCCCCATAAAATAAATTAGTTATACAATCAAGTACTGAGAGGTAAGAGCCTAGCTTGTAGGAAATAAAAATGAGATATATTTCTGAGTACTTCTGAACCATCACCAGAATGTCAAAATGTAAATCCTTTTAACTTCTCTGCACTTTTCAGAGTCTTCTAAATTTGCTTTATCTTTCCTAGTTTGCTGGAGGTGAGATGAAAGAAAATGAAAAATAAATAAGGACTCTTCTGCAGTGCAACATCGGCAGTGTTTGGCATTAAGCAATATTAGAAAATATATTTGACAGGCTTCCCAGGCACATCTTCCAGACTGCTAAACTCACTGCTTTGCTGTATGCACTGCTTGGTAATCAGATGTCAGTGTGCCTGTCTGCATTCTCTCCTGTCTTATGTCATGCAATTTCAGCAATATCCCTCAGACAACAAATGAATGCTGTGATGTGAGGCAGAAATAAATTATAGGGATTTCTAACACAGATTTGCTTTGAAAGCCATGCATGATAAAACAAAACACTTGACCAAAGAGGTTAGAATGTAAACAATAGCAAATATATAGTAGTGCAGTAGACAGGATAATAAAAACTGAATGCCAGGGTCAGATACATAGATAACAATTTCACAGTCAGTGAATGTTTTAGTTACTCCACATTCATAGCTTATAAGAAATCAAAGAGTAGCAAAATTAACATCTTTATCAGGTGAATAATATCAGCAAACTCAGATTAGTGAAGTGTATGTGTGTGTGTCTATATCTATATCTACATATATACAGTGGATATAAAACGTTTACACACCCCTGTTAAAATGCCAGGTTTTTGTGATATAAAAAAATGAGACCACAATAAATCATTTCAAAACTTTCCCACCTTTAATGTGACCTATAACCTGTCCAATTCAATTGAATAACAAAGAAATCTGTTAGGGGAAAAAATACAAAAAATAAAAAACGTACAATACGTTGGTTGCATAAGTGTGTATACCCTTAAACTAATACTTTGTTGTGTGTGCACACCCTTAAACTACTAGTTTGTTGAAGCACCTTTTGATTTAATTACAGCATTCAGTCTTCTTGGGTAGGAGTCTATCAGCATGGCACATCTTGACTTTGCAATACTTACCCACTATTCCTTGCAAAAGAGCTCCAAATCTGTCAGATTGCAATGGCATCTCTTGTGCACAACCCTCTTCAGGTCACCCCACAGATTTTCTATTGGATTTAAGTCTGGGCTCTGGCTGGGCCATTCCAAAACTTTATTTTTTTTTCTGGTAAAGCCATTCGTTTGTTGATTTAGATGTATGCTTGGGGTCATTGTTGTGTCGAAAGGTGAAATTCCTCTTCATCTTCAGCTTTCTAGCAGATGCCTGAAGGTTTTGGGCCAAAAGTGAATTGTATTTGGAACTTTTCATAATTCCTTCCACTTTCAGTAAAGCCCCAGTTCCAGCTGAAGAAAAGCCACTCCACAGCATGATACTGCCACCACCATGCTTCACCATGGGGATGGTGTTCTTTTGGTGGTGCGAAGTGTTGTTTTTGCACCAAACGTACCTTTTGGAATTGTGACCAAAAAGTTCAACATTGGTCTTATTAGACCATAACACATTTTCCCACATGCTTTTTGGGAGACTTGATGCATTGTTTTGCAAATTTTTGCCAGGCCTGGATGTTTTTCTGTGTAAGAAAAGTCTTACAACCCTATGCCATAGTCCAGACATATGGAGAATATGGGAGATTGTTGTCACAAGTAGTGCACAAACAGTACTTGACAGAAATTCCTGCAGCTCTTTCACTGTTGCTGTATGTCTCCTGGCAACCTCCCTTACCAGTTTTCATCTGGTCTTTTCATCAATTTTGTTGGGATGTCCAGTTCTTTGCAACGTCACTGCTGTCCCATATTTTCTCCACTTTTTGATGACTGTCTTCACTGTGTTCCATGGTATATCCAATGCTGTGGATATTTTTTTGTACCCTTTTCCTAATTGATACCTTTCAGCAATGAGATCCTATTGATGCTTTGTAAGCTCTCTGTGAACCATGGCTTTTGCTGTAGCAGGCAACTGAGTAAATGTCAGGAAAATCTTTCTAGAACAGCTGAACTTTATTTGGGGTTAATCAGAGTCTCTTTAATTGATGGCATATGTGTACCAAAGAAGACTGAATGCTGTAATTAAATCAAAATGTGCTTTAACAAAGTATTAGTTTAAGGGTGTGCACACACAACAAAGTATTAGTTTAAGGTTGTGCATACTAATGCAACCAGCATATTGTATTTTTTTTTATTTTTTTATATTTTTTCCCTAACAGATTTGTTTGTTTTTCAGTTGAATTACACAGGTTATAGGTCACATTAAAGGTGGGAAAGTTTTGAAATGATTTATTGTGGTCTCATTTTTTTATATCACAAAAACCTGGCATTTTAACAGGGGTGTGTAAACTTTTTATATTCCCTGTAAATATATATATATATATATATATATATATATATATATACATATATATATATATATATATATATATATATATATATATATATATATATATATGAGTCTAGTTCTCCTGTTCAAAATTACACTTGTTTCAACAAGAGAAGATCAAGACCCATTTTAGAAAAAGTGCACTTAACCGGAAGTGCACTTTCGCAAAACTCAGTTTACCCATCTTGGACTGGATTCTCGCACTTAGTATATATAAGTAGCGAGGGTCTGGTCCAGCAAACTAAAACGCAGTTTAGCAGGGGGGCAAGACCCCTGCACCCCCACACTCCCACTACTTATATATACTAACTCTGAGATAGCACTACAGTGGGGAAAAGGTATATTTCCTTGTCCCCACTGTACTGTGGCTCGATAAACTGAGTTTCTTGAAAGTGCACTTTTGGTAAAGTGCACTTTCGCTAAACTGGGTCTCGATCTTCGCTTGTTCAAACAAGAGAAGTAGACCCATATATATATACACACACACACACACACACATATATATATATATATATATATATATATATAGGCATAATACATTTAATCTAAAATCTAAAATACCCAACAGTGACTCCAATAATATAAACTGCAAAGGTCAAAAACAATGCAACCAAGCCAGTACTATGCATGCTCAGAGAAACAGCCCCAAACACATGCAAAAGCTAACTTAAAAAAAAAAAAAAAAAAAAAAAAAGCATTTTTTTGCACAGCCCCTACACACACCCTGCTAAATATGTATACAAACTCTGAGATCATACAAATATGGGGTAAAGACACATTTCCAAATCACTGGATTTGTGCGAACTCACACCTGACACTCAGCTACCTGGTTGATCATATGCAGTCAACTAGACATCTGTAAGCCTAACACATACACAACTCAATCAGTAGCATATATATATATATATATATATATATATATATATATATATATATATATATATATACTTGGTTAAATCGAACACTGGTCCAATTAAATTTTCACAGTTAGATAATAAACTGGATTCATGCAAGCTGTCCCACTTAAAAAAAAAAATAATAATAATTACAATAAAGTACTGACATATTAATGTTCCTTTAATGATAGGAGGTACTGCCAGCCATGTCAGGAGAAGTAGGGCAGAGGATGTGTTACTCTGAGATCACTTTACCTTGATAGGGAAGGAATATACAATATATACTATACACAGCTGGAATTTTGCAAATAATTATATGTCATCTGTATATCAAACTGATTTGTACAGATGCTTATTCTGAAAATGTTATCTGTGAGGCTTGTTTGCGTTAAAATTATCAACAGTGCACCCTACTGGAAGGAAAGGAAATGCACATGTATTATTGTAAATTAATTAAATGCATACATTGTAACAGCATATACTGGGAGAGAAGAGGTTAATCCAACTGACTTTGAAAAATATTCCTGAAATTAAATTACTTTACCTGTCCCACATCTGAGCAATGCTCTAGCTGTGTGTATTGTAGCACACAGATGCTAAACCCTGGTAACTTCAAGTGACAGGGGATAGCATGAAGTCAGATGACCAGATGTATGTGATGTCATTTTGTACAGAAATGATGTTTTAATATTAGAGGAGACTGAATTCTCAGAAGCATTCTGTATTCTGTCTTGCATATGACAACAAGGACCACTTATCAAAATCATCTTGCCTTGCTGTATTCAGAATGTAGGAGCAGTAATTCTCTAGATCAGTTCGGAAAAGATGATGAGATTGGCTAAATATTGTTTTGCTATAACTGTGTGAAACTTTCCATCTGGTTATTTTTAATATTCCCTGTGACTAGAACTCTGGTGTTTACTGTAAACAGATATTTAGTATTTTCATGTTCTTTTATTATTTATTATAAAATATATTTAAACTTTTCATTGAGGCTGGTCCATCTTAGAAAATATTTAGGTTTTGAGAGTATTTGCACATATTTATTTGGTGATAATTCTGGCCACTCCCGAAAGCCTGTTTGATCAACATTACCATTTGTATTAATATTAACTTCACTCAGTATAACTGGGTACCCTTTTAAGAGCCTTATAGGAAATGACTGGTGGCATTAAAACTGCCCTATACTCTGGGCAAAGTTGGTACAGCAGGTAATCTGTGCCAACCTTTGCCAGGTAGAGTGTGTGTGAGTGTGTGTATATGTGTGTGTGTGTGTGTGTGTGTGTGTGTGTGTGTGTGTGTGTGTGTGTGTGTGTGTGTGTGTGTGTGTGTGTGTGTGTGTGTGTGTTTGAAAATTAAATCTCAAATAGTGTGTGTGTGTCAGCTACTTGGGGCAAGGACATGCAACACTGGTTTCACAGAGAGTGTGTTGGAGGACTTTGACACTTGGCTGAGGACCTAACCCTACAGCTGTACCAGTACTGAATCTTACTGGGGACCTGGAAGGAGACAGAGATTCAGACCCCAGACTGAGTGTGCTCCCTGTGTGCTTTTAAGGGAAATTTTGCTTGATGCAGACAGGTCTGCATCTGAAAATACTGATTGTATCCATTTGTCTTCCAAGTGACTGTTCCTCTCCAGTGTCATTGGTGAGGATTCAGGCTCCTTGATTACAGGCCCAGAGTAGGGACATCCCACACACCAGCATGACATACTCTTCCATCTGAAAATAATAAGTGCAGTCTATTTACTTTAGATCTACACCCATCATGACTGCATGTTGCTCGGTTACCTCTTCCATTCTCTTATTCTTTTCTATCACTGTACCCCTTACTACACTTTTCCCACTTATTGTTATGATGGCCTTCAGACATAGCACCTCTCCCAGTCTACCATCCAGCTCATTCCTCATCACTTTATCAGCTTCCATAGTCTTATTACCGCTACACAGTTCTACAGCACCAATTTTACAGAAAGACAGGCTGTGGTATAATTGAGAAAAATCAGTGGCTTACTATATGTTTTTTTTTCAGTTTCACAAGATACAAACACAAAAGGAGACAGGAAACAAAACAATTTGATAATAATGTGGAAGGGAAAAGATGGTTTATTGGATATGAAGAGTAGATATAAAGGCACAGTTATCATGATAGGTACATTACATCAAAGAACTTTATTTATTTAATTTATTTTATATGCATATATATATATATATATATATATATATATATATATATATATATATACACACACACACACACACACACACATATATATATATATATATATATATATATATATATATATATATATATTTATGTATTTGTTTACCGGGTAGTGCACAGATCTCAATGGACCACTTGCTGACATAGCCTAGGTCAATAGGATCACATAAAAAATAAACAAAACATTTTTACAGAGATACAAAGATATGCTAAAAACACACACACACACACACACACACACACACACACACACACACACACACACACACACACACACACACACACACACACACACACACACACACACACACACACACACACACACACACACACACACACACATATTTACAGATGCAAACATATGCTACAACATTTAGTTCAAAAAGCAGTTTACAATGTCAAAATATGGATGGAAAAATACATTTTTGCTTAGCAGAGCTTTATGGATAAGATGTAACCATAATGACTGAGAAGGATTATGCTACAGGGATAGCAGCATATTATACAGAGAAGTATGACGGTATTAGAAGAAGTAAGTGGGAATAGTTGCAGGAAATGATACCATGGGGACAAGACATAGAAAAGGTGAAAGAGGCATGCAGAGATAAGAGATATGTATTCAGGTAAAAGCTGGAACTGAGCCACACAAGGAGAAAGGCAACTTGATTGAAAAAGGCCGATTAGTAATGGAAGCTTCTTGAAGCAAGGACAGAGATTTCACTGTGGTAAAAGAAACTATAATTTTATGCCTTTTCTTCAGTTTGTCTAACAGAAAGCAAACATGAGATATGACTGTAGTTATATTTGTCCATTAGCAAAGCAGACTGTATACTATACATCTCAACTTCTTATTATAAGAAATCTGGACAAAGCCAAAAATAATGGTGGGTGGGGGGCAAAGCCCAAAAAAATAGGGACAAATTTTAAATATTGCTCTCATAAAGTTAGAAAGATGTTAGAATAAAATGTTTTCTGTTACCATGCACTTTTTGAAGGATATGAAATTTGAAACTCAAATGCCCGTCATTATGTAGTGAATTCAATCTTCACAGATTTACTAGAAAACCACAAATTTTATCAAGAACAGACTAAAAATCTTTGGCAAAAATCTGGACATTCTGAGAAAATCTGAACAGTTGAGAGGTATGGTGTAGACTTTAATCATAGCTTGGAGCTGATGGAAAAAGAGAACAACTTGAAAGCAACAGTGTGACAAAAAGCGGAGTGGACAAAATCATCTTATAATATCCAAATGGTAATACCGAAAAACATTAATATAAAAATAAAAAATAGGCTCAACATTTTTTATCTGTGATTCATAAAACAAAGCTAAAAGTGAAAGAAATATCATATTGAACTTTCAGAAAGAAGAGGGCATACTTATGGCACTAGACCAGGGGGAAAACTTTAGTGCTTCATGTCCAACAACTTACCATAATTACAGGTATTTGTGTGAGGAGGAAATGCTGTGTGTGGGGTGGGGGTGGTTACAGATTCAGACAGGCAGTGGCAGCTAAAAGGAATTCTTACTATCTACCCTAGGAAATGAACTGCCCATTTTGTTGGTATTTACCTTCAGGTAATCTGTCAGAAAAAAACAGTATTGTAGTGTAACGTACCACATGGAGGGGTGTACTGAGCTACTGTCTGCAATGCTGTATGTCATCCCCCTCCTTATAACAGATGGCTTCACTAGTATCCAACACACCATCGTTTCCATGACCCCAAGACCAGGACATTATCAGTTGATACTATGTTGACAGTGGCACCTCCAGGTTACATTTCTTAATGAGCCACAAAACGGGCACAATCATTAGCTGATGCAGCATGCAAAATTTAAAAGAAATTAATTAATTAATAAATGTATAAGACACATACATACACTTACATACCTACCCTCTCTTCTTCGCAGGAATACAGTCCTGTAATCAAATAACATACGACAATAGCTTTCTCATAATAATATGCTGTGACTACCAGCTTCTAAAAAATGTAGTTAGCTGGTGATTTTTTTAAATTTCATTTTAATCAATTCATTAACCGGTTAAACCCACTGGACAAAGTGTCTCTCTCTTCAGTGTTGATCTGGGAGCACTGTCTGGTTAAGTGAATTGCTCAGAGTCACACACTAGGGAGCTGGAGGCAGAAAGAATGAAACCCACTACCCTAGAGTATGGTAAGTGGCTCATTAACATTTCAGAGTCTTAATCTCCTGCAATGTTAAAAGGGTTTCAGTTTTAATGAGTCATTCTGTCGTATTAGAGTGTCCACTAAGTCTTTCAAGCATTACATTTGACTTTTCTTGACCTACGTCTATGAATACATATAACCATCATTCTTATTTTCTAAAACTTTTCTATCCCTTCTTAACCAGCCGATACCCATAAAAATAGTTTCCTTGCCATCACCAGCAGACAAAGGTGAACTAACTAGAGCAATTCTTTTTTGTTACTATAAAAGATATTTGACACTTTAAATTACTTTTCATAAATCAGATGCACTTTCAAAATGTATGCAGCAATCTCCACCATTTACCATCAAAATTAACAAGGAAACCTCTACAACATTACACTATCATTAGGACTTCCTGAAGGCTATGGCCTAGGTCTCTAACTATTCATGCCATGTATTCCTGTCTCCACATAAAACGACCAATTATTTTATATGCAGATTCTCTGGTCTTCCTTAGAAATGTTCCTTCACTCTCCAGCATATATTCTCATGCTGGAGATGTTTATTAAGACATACACATTTACATCTCTCTTAATCTTTGACTGGTGTCCAGCAAAACATGCTAGAAAGTTCAGGAATGTAAAATAAAGGTGCCAGCAGGTGAAATAATGTTAAGAGGAGGTGCAAATGTGGCTTTTACCTGGGCTTATACATCACATCTGAAGTACATTGCACCCACAGTTTAGAGTTGTAGTGCATAAAAGGACTGGGCTAAGGGGTGCAGGATTCCCAATTGACAGCTGTATACTGACATGTATAACAACAACAGGAAACATGCAATTCCTTCTCACTGAGTTTTACCTTTATCTAGATGTATTTTATTTACTGACTTACTTACTGTTTGTTAACCTTGTACTTAGGCCAGTCCAAAAGGATCCTAAGCTATGACATGGCCTTAAGTCAGATAGTTATATGATCGCTCAAGCTGATCGATAAATATACACATAAAACACTGTTATACAAAGTACAGATAATATACAGAACACATAATGAATATAACTGGACCAGATCATCTAATGGGCTTTTTTATTCAATGCACATTATTTAAGAAAGAGCACTACTAAATCCCCTATGCAAAAACACTGAATGTCAAAAGAGTAGAGTCAAAAGGTCAAATGTTGAAAACCTGGAAACATATATGGCTGAAGCATGTGACATTGAGGATTATCAGTGTGTAAAACATACTGATACAGAAGATGTTGGCAACCCTGCAAAGGTATAAACCTTGACAATGTGAAGGTGTGATCTCCATCAAACTCCCTGTCCTACATCAGGTGCAAAGTGGACCAGGTTTAAATTTGTCAGGCACACGTCTCTGGGATTCAGCACGTTAATCATTCTTTTCAGCTGAGAATCACTGTCAGTGCAGTCTGTATTACTGTTCCAAAAGTTGTTATAAGTTTTTGGTATGTAAACTCCTCTCTACAACTGTTTGAGCTTGTTGCTATAAACAAATAAGATGGATGTGGTGTAGGGATTTGCAATCATTTTTTTTAACTGGTTAGAGCTTCTTTAAATGGTTTGTTTTGTCTGTCTGAAGCTGCAACCAATGTGGCCTTGCCCAAAAATGATGATACCAGCACTGTCAGTATAGAGAACTGTAATGATGTCAAATGCAAATTAACTACAACAGTGATCTATGAACCCAGAAAGAGTTAAATGAACTGTACAAAATGCTAACAATAAACAAAGACAATGAAAATGTTATTGTAAAAAACTATGCGTGCCATTCACATAATATCCCAAATAGAAAGTAGTGTGGAGATGTAGGGAACAAATTAATTAAGCAGCTCAATAAAGAGCAGGCTTCCCATAAAGCCATAGGAAAGCAGTATAATGCATAGAATTGCATTAATAATGCATACTGTCACAGGAAAGAAGGAATGGAACATGGCAAATATTGTATTTTGATCATACGAAAATGACAACACGCCTACTTATTTACTGATTTATTTGATTTATTTACATTTTGGTTACTAGGGTGGAACACTGATCACAGTATGAACAAGTGCAGGATTAGCCAAGGATACATTTAAATAATAGCAACAAAAACATAACAGTTACAACCAACAGGAACATAAATGTCAAGTCAGTACACAAAAATTGTCACAGAAAATGCAAAGAATGTAAGTGCCGAAGGTGCCCAAACACTGCTAAAGAAACCAAACTATCTTACCTTACAAAAATACTCCTTGATATCTGAACAATGATAGCTGAATCATGGAAAACTCAATACTTGAAAACATGCACGATGGTGCCATCATATAATATATGCAACAGGAGGTACTGACAGCAAGTTTAACCCTTTAACAGTTAAGCATTTCCAGGACACCTGTCTCCAGAATACTGTTTGTTTTGAGCTATTTTTGCTCTATTTGATTTAAAAGCCTGTTATCTCCAAAACATTTCAACATTTTTACATGTAGCTTTCTGGAATGTCACTGGCATAGTTATCTATAAAACTGGACTGGACAGAGTTCCAATTCATAAAGAAGAAATATAAGTAGCAACATCTTACATTTCAATTAGATAATCATTTTACTGTCATTATATGCCTCAAAATATATAAACAATTAAAACATACTTTTTTTAAACAGAAGTGCTTCTTTTAGTTCTGAAATAATTCCATCAAGACAAGGTTTTGATAGCTGCTAATTATTTCATTTTGAAGACAACTGAAAGCTACACGTTTGTTTTTCAGACGATGGTTTTCTAAAAGTTGCATTGTCATTTAACAAAGGCTGTTTTGGCCTGAATTCCAACATAACTTTGCTTTAGTACTTGAAGACATTCTTATGAAGATTTATAGATAACACCTTTTCATACTGTCACTTTTGTTTTGTTTAGACTTTTATGAAAAGTGAGCGAGAGAATCTCAGGCAGGGGCACTGACATTGACTCTGGCTATTACAAAGTAGGGTTGCCACCTTTTCATATGGCCATAGTGGGACATTTTCGGACACACGTCAGATTTTACAGGCCGACACAAACCCACGGTCAGTATAAGGGATAGAACTTTCCTTTCTTGCCTAAATATAAGCTTATTCTTGTAGCAGTTTAGTTGTAACATGTAGGTATTTTAGATACAGAAAGAACTATTCTATGCAACTATTACATTACATATGGGACATAATTATGTCCTATAATCTCAGGACATTTGCCACGTTTAATATATTTGGTCAGGACACAACCGCCCAAAGAGGGACTGTCCTTTGCCAAGTGGGACAGGTGGTAAGCCTATTACAAAGAGTTTGTAGAGACCTATGATAGACATGTTTTTGATACTATGAGACTACTAATTAAAAGGAATGATTCTGGTTTGGAACAACTTACAGATGAAGTTAATTAATTAAATGGGAAAATCAAGAATAACTTATTACTTCATACAGAAATAGTACAGTAATGTGTTTACCAATGTTAACAACAAATGTGAATCTATTAAGAAAAGGAAAAGGAAAAAAAAAATATTGAGGGATGTTAAACAATTTGAGATGAACTGTGCCTATCAGATTAATAATAAGAAGGAAAAAATACAATTAATACAATATAATTCTTATAACTCTTATTTTAATGCAACTGTTTCTAATTCCCATTTTTCAGCTGGGGAGAATCACAGCAACAACACTATTAGTGGTATTAATACTAATATTAATGATTCACAGAATTTCCCCTTTTAAGGCAATCTGAAAGGTTATTTGATAGGGCAGTAGAAGCTTCTGACCTTGAACCCCAAAAGTATTGTGTAGATCACAATGGACTGCAAAAAAAGGCTTTATAGGGAGGAATAAATCATATCAGGGAAGATACAAGGGTTCAGGGAAGGAGAATGTACTAGTTAATTTTATAGATCATAACACTACAAGCATATTGTTTGTTTGCCTGTGTCTTAGAATGTACGCAGGACACAGTTTTAATGTCACACAATGGATTCGATATTTTTAATTACAGTCACATTGTTGTTAATCTGAATCACTTCTCTTTGTTCAAGAGGGGATTTACTTTTATCCTCTGCAAATAATTTAATTTGATGGATTCACTGATGGAGCCTAAGCTTTTTACAAGAACATTAAATTTGAAGGCTCACTTTGATATACCATGGAAGAGAAAGCCGGTTTTTTTTATTTATTTATTTAAAACGAGAAGTATTTTTAACCCCACTATGCAGCCCTGGATTTTAATGCTTGAAAAGGCATGTAAAGCAGAGGTATATAAGTATGCGAATGTTAAGCAAAAGAATACAATGTTTCCAATGAGGAAAAGGAAACTTTAAAAGCCTTATATGATATCTAGTTAGTTTGTATAACAAAACCAGATAAACTGGGTGCACAGTGTTATTTGATGCTATAGATTACTTCAGCATTATCTTTGAAATATTACAAGATAGCAGTACTCATTCAGTACTGTTAAGAAACAAAGCGAACATAGGATATAGATCAGTCGACCTATTTTACAGTGCTGCCTTAGGCAATGGTTGATTAATCAGACAACTTATGATTTTTTTATATCTGCCCAACCCTGTTATACCATTACTTTATGGTCTACCAAAAGTACACAAAGATATTCCAAATCCTCCACTTATAGCAGTAGTATTAGTGCAAGGCTCAAAGATATATCCACTGGTAGTTTATATTGACAGATTATTCAAACCAGTGTTTTACAAGCCTACATATACGTTAAAAGATTCTTCCGATCTTTTAGGAAGGTTAAAAAAAATAACTTATGGGGTCCCAACATTACACTGCTTACCATAGATGTGATAGATTTATTTACCTGTACTCCTCAAAGTAACAGTGTTGAATACACCCCCTCCACTCAGCCAATCATATAATATCAAACTCGGGCAACCAATTACCCACATAAATTATTTAAACGGACATCTCCCTCTTTTTTTCAAAACAACCCCAAAAAAAAATACATACAAACTGTTAAAATTTCCTCACTAACAACATACATTCTAAAAATATGGATTAGTGAATCACTACATTTATATTAATATATATTACATAAAACCATGTTCAAATAACAAAAGGCACTATCACCCTAATTATTTGTTTGGGTTGCTTTGAAAAAAAGAGGGGGATGTCTGTTTAAATAAGTTATGTGAGTAATTGGTTGCCGAGTTTTTTTATTATATTTTGAAATATTTAAATAATTGTATTATGCTTTTGCATTGGTCTGAAGAAGTCTCTGAATGAAAGCGCTTATGTGATTGAGTCATTAAATGCTCGAATTTTACTCTTGGTTTCACTTCTCTTGCTTGGTTCACCTGCTATCTGCTGGAATCCCTGTGTGTTTTTCTAGGTTTTTGTATTCGATTTTTTCTTAATTATTTTTTTAGTGATTTTAAAAAGGTCAGAGAAAGGAATGTGACAGATAAAAAAACATCAATGATGAAGGGACCTAAAAAAGAGAGAATTTATAACTAAATATAATCAGTGCAGGCAGAATGTTATTAAGCCCTGTTGCTAATATGAAACAGAGAAAAGATTGAGTTACCCTCCTGTCCCAGGGGTTTTACTGCCAATTCAGGAATACTGCAGATATTTTAAGTTTGATCACTGGTATATGGGAGTATGTTTGAATGCAAAGAATCTCTGATGTTGAGGACAATATTTCTAGGAGTGTCAAATAATTTTCTGCTAGTCTGCTACAATGGCTGAAAAACTAGTCCAACTTCTGAAGCTCGAGGTCGGGACAGCAAAATATCTCAAGTTTGTTTATTATACTATGACAGCAAGACCCCCCTCCCCCCACAGAGTTTAAAAGTATGTGTGTGTGTGTGTGTGTGTGTGTGTGTGTGTGTGTGTGTGTGTGTTGCAGAAATGCCAGACAAGTATGAAACTTTAACGCCTGTATTTAAGACTCACCAGAGGCTCTTCAGCAGAGTTATGAAAAAACATACTTGTGCAAAAAGTGTGGCAGGACAACGGAAGTGTTGCACCAGTCCAGATACTAAGCTACAATGCACAAAATCACTACAACAGGATGGTCCTCTAAAGAGGACACCAGCAGAGTCCTTCTAATGACAGATGAACTAAATATACAACAGTCAAAAATTTCAGAATGAGGCATACACTCTTTAACAAGTGGTCCATGGAAGACACTGGAAGAGGCAGAACAGAATCTCTCTGGATTTCACACCCTGGGGCTTAATTTTACTTCCATTCAGATTCCGTTTGCCACTGAACTCTTTCACATGCCTAGCATCTTATTATCTAATTAGTCCATCCAAAAGTATTATTACTATTAGTTAACAGGCTTCTGTTTTGTTTTTGAGTTTCAAACACTTGTTCGTGAATGTCACTGTACAAATTTTCCTGCTTTGTTTCATGATTAATATCTGGCAAACTATGTCAACATGATGTTGGCCTGTGTGCAGGGTAGCTGTTCTATTATAAGATTGCAATATAGGATTTCCAGGATATACTGACCCCACTGATACTAATTTTCTGCAATACCTGTTTTGTATTGAGATTTTATCTAAGGAAATGACTCAGTATATAGGTTATCCAAAGGCCCTGTCTATAGTCTGCTGGATGAGATCTGTATTATTCAAATGACAGAGCTGAAGAGAAATAACTGCCATGCAGCAATTCAAGAATAAAGAAAAGCACTGTAACATGTAGTAATCAGACTGTTGTTTGTCACTATAATTTATGTCATGTCTTCATTTTGAAGCAGTAAAGTTGTTATTCCTAAGTTTAAGAACATTCTACAGCAGGAAGCTGAAAAAAATGATAAGGTAGATGAAATTAATACATACAGTAATGTATGAGCTTTCATGGCTTGTTGCCTGTTTCATTCCATAGGGGAAGCAAAGGCGAATTAATATGCTGCAAGGTTTATGGCTGGACAACTGTTATTGAAAACCTGGAGGTAAGGATAGACTGCATGATAATGGGCAGAAAAAAGGACAAAGTCTATCGTGTCACTATACCATGTCTGATAAAAAGTCTGGACTATAGTCCTAATTTTCTGCATACATATAAGTCTTTGTCAAAATTCATCATTTGAGATGAGCTTTTGCACTCATGCTTATGGGCTAATTTATGATAATGTAATGAAATCTGTACTTCACATATTATAAGTTTTTATTAGCAACAAAATGATTATCACATCCTCTTAGATTAGTGCAGTCTTATATGTGTCTTCCAGGCATTTAGCCCTTATCACAGTATCAGCAATTTTGGCACCAAACAACAGAGATGTCAGGGTTTTTTCTCACAATTTCTGCTGTCATCTGTAATGATACTTGGGCTTTGTGACGATATACATGTTTAGACAATGCACAAGAAAATGCAAATATTGAAAATTAAATAAAGCTATTACAGAGTGATGGGAAATATGTGCATTATCTTAAAGCAGTTCATGAGCTGTGTACTTATTTCCTGTGAAAACCTGCTGTATGTAAAATAACCGTATTTATTAGTACCATTTCAAAAACATTCAGTGAAAGTTATAAAATTACTTAACTGTGAGAGCTAATTCTCAAGACATTACAGATATGACTTGCTTAACCTGAAATGCTCCTCGTATTACATATTCAAGCAGAACAAAACAAAATTTGCCTTCCTGTAGTTTAATGAAAGCCAACACTAGCCATCAACTCCTCTGTGAAAATTAGGTATCTGATTGCATGCACATAATTAAAAAAAAAAAAAAAAACTGTTCTGATTATTTATGATGCAACATTACAATGACACATCGAGGCCAGTTATGCTTTTTTTTCTAAACTTCTTTTCAGTGTCCTCTGAAAGGTAGTGACAAATGCATTTAGGCTGGGCATCACTTCTAATATTTCTATGAAATACATACTTATGCAAAGATAGTGGCAGAACAACGGACGTGTTGCACCAGTCCAGATACTAAGCTACCATGGACAAGAGCACTACAACAGGATGGTCCTCTAAAGTGGACATCAGCTGAGTCCTTCTAATGGCAGTGGAATAATTCCACTTTCCTCTCATTTATATCTTAATGATATTTGACTATCTTTTAAGAAAATCCAAGTCCTGATGTCACAAGACTATCACCTATAATTACACACCTTCCTGTTTTATATATTATTATATGTTAAAAATAAACTCCTGCCTGGCCTTTAAAAGAGACAGTAGCTGACACTGTGCAGACACAGTGCAGTTCCTCCAATGTTTTTCTAAAATGCATAAATTAAGGAATTACCTAAGTACTTGCAAGAAGAGAATGATTATAAAAATGTTTTGAATAAAATAAATATGTAAATACAATTGTTCAAAGTATTAACGAGAATGAAACTGATGCCAAACATAACAACCCTTTGCTTAGTGCTTGATGGGATTATTCAGAATGTGGCAGCTATAAACACATAAATTCTGAGAGTTTATAAAGCCATGGCTACTATAACACAGACTCAGATGTGTCAGCCTGTATCAGTAATTTATCTAAAGAACAGCACAGTTCTGAAGCCAAAAAGTACCACTAGACACCAGCGCAGAAGGTAGCAGACTGTACTTCTGAAATTGTTAGTCATAAATATTGTAGGAGCTTATTAGTCATTACTGAAATGTTCAGATATTGCTACTACAGCATGCAATTTGTAATAAAGTCCAGTCTATCACTGTCACTCTCATTATATTAATAAATAAAAGTAAAGACAAAAAACAAGCAATGTTCTTCACTCATCTGACTAACATCAAAGGGAATCACAAGTCATTCCATTTCTTTTGCCACTAAATCAGGATACATTTCTCCATACCTTTCTATTAACCACACCCACTCATCTGGGCACCAGTCCCATTCCCCCTTACATCATTCCCCCTTACATCAGTAGCCATTTCATTGATTTGTAAATTAGTTGGTCATTTAAGCAATAATTGAAGAGTCAATTTGGGTATATTAAGGATTTGCCCATGGTTGGCGTGATTTGATCACGAGGGTAAAGTTTGAGTGTTAGAGTCCACCATGGGTAAATCCTCATATACCCATATCCTCAAGTCAGTGATTGCTATTAGACAGTGACATTATTTAAAAGGAATTGTTTCCTTTTCTTAAATAATGCCTATGTATAATGGCACTATAGTATTCTTCTGCACTGATTGCTTGTTCTTCTGTGTTTGTTGAGGTACTGTGCATGCTTACGGGACTTACATTCCCGCTCTTGCACAGTACATCAGTGCTGTTGAAAACAAGCAACATAGAAAGGAGGATATCCATTGATTTTTTTTTCAACTATAAAATTTGGACAGTTTAGAGATATGAGAGAGAAAAGGCAAAAATACAAGGACAATTAGGTACATTTCTTTAGTTTTCCAGAACATTATTGATTTACCTTGTATTTGCTCTGCCCTCCATATGTACCTCTCAACCTCTTAACTCAATAAATATGAACAAAGCCTTAAATAATGTGGTACAAAGGCCCCAAAATAGGGACCAATTGTAAACGTTGCTCTTATAAACTTAGAAAATGACTAGAATAATACAATTTGTGTTATCATACATTTTCTGAAGGATATGAAGTCTGAAACTAAAATGAGTGTCACTATTTATTGATTCCACTCCTCAATGATTTGTCTTAAAACCAAAAATTTTATGAGGAACAGACCAAAAATATGAGGCAAAATTCTGGGCATTTTGTGAAAATATGGACAGTTGAGATACATACCTCCCTAGAAAATAGTAATAGAAGAAAGTCTGGCTGCTCATTGGTATTTCAGTGACTGGACATTTTTCTATTGGTATATGCTCAGTTTACAGCAAGCACACTGTGCATGTTTTTGAATAGTTATGAGCTATCATTGTATAATTAAACATAACCTCTCCTGCTGCAGATAATTTCCCAGCCTATTACCTTAGTCTGACAGCTGAAGGCAACCTACACCCACAGTCAATCTTGATAGAGTGCTCCATTACACAACGATGCATGCCTGCATGTTGGAAAGCTGTTGTTATTATGCAGTGTCCTAATATAGCCACAGAACATCTCCCCATAACTATACACCTGTATTATCAAAAACCATGAAAATGTCAAAGCATGAACTTTTAACCTTTAACCCTTTACCCAGCATGATTTTAGGCATTCCCACTGTACTGAAACCATATTACTCACATTCACCAAAACAATGGACTCATTACTAGTGCTCCATTCTTGAACCTACCATAGACATTTAACACAATGTTTCACCCTAGCACTGAAATGTCAGAAAAGTAATATGATAGTTAACAGGAGTGTATAAAAACATGTCTGACACATCCTTAAAACAAATCATCCACCATGAAAAAAATGGATAAAAAGAAAAGCCATATAATTTTAAAGTGCAGTAGCACATGCTTAGTAATTTGAAAATATACTACCACACATCCATGGCTCTAAGGTATTCACACAGCTAGGAATCTTGCCTCTAACACTATGATGTATCTATTCACTGTACATTCCTGCATGTTTTATGCATGACACACATATAGATAATATAGATGCATAACAATGTGTGTAACCAGAACATGTTTAGATAATACTTATGTAATTACATCTATTGGCTGTCAACAGTTCCTTTACATCCAATAGTGTTTCCTTCCAAAAACATATACAACATCATGTTTGTTTAACAGCTGGTATAATATTATGCAATCCTGCTTTTAGTAAGCATTATTACTCTACCTTGGACATAAGGTAGGGGGAGCATTAATGTATACAGGCATAAGTTACTCTACCTGGGGACACAAAGTAGGGGGAGCATTAGTGTATACAGGTATTAGTCACTCTACCAGGGGACACAAGGTAGGTGAAGCATTAGTGTATAGAGGCACTAGTTACTCTGCCTGGGGACACAACGTAGATGGACCGTTATTGTATACAGGCACTAGTTACTCTACCTGGGGACACAAGGTAGGGGAGCATTAGTGTATATAGGCACTAGTTACTCTACCTAGGAGACAAGGTAGGGGGAGTGTAAGTGTATACAGGCACTAGTTACTTTACCTGGGGACATAAGGTAGGAGGAATGTTAGTGTATACAGGCACTACTCTACCTGGGGACGCAAGGTAGGAGGAGCGCTAGTGTATATAGGCACTAGTTACTCTACCTGGGCACACAAGGTAGGGGGAGCATTACTGTTTACAGCACTAGTTACTCTACCTGGGGACACACGGTAAGGGGGAGCGTTAGTGTATACAGGCACTAATTACTCTACCTGAGGACACCAGGTAGGGGGAGCATTAGTGTATACAGGGACTAGTTACTCTACCTGGGGACACAAGGCAAGGGGAGTGTTACTATATAAAAGCACTAGTTACTCCACCTGGGGACACAAGGTAGGGGGACCATTAGTGTATACACCACTAGTTACTCTACCTGGGGACACAAGGTGGAGGAGCGTTAGTGCATACAGGCACTAGTTACTCTACTTGGGGACACAAGGTAGGTGGAGCATTAGTGCATACAGGCACTAGTTACTCTACCTGGGGACATAAGGTATGAGGAGCGTTAGTGTATACAGGCACCAGTTATTCTACTTGGGGATACATGGTAGGGGGAGCGTTAGTGTATACAGGCACTAGTTACTCCACCGGTGGACACAAGATAGGAGGAGCATTAGTGTATACAGGCACTAGTTACTCTACCTGGAGACACAAAGTAGGTTAGTGTATACAGGTACTAGTTACTCTTCCTGGGCACACAATGTAGGGGAATGTTACTGTATACAGGCACTAGTTACTCTACCTGGGGACACAAGGTAGGTGGAGCATTAGTGTATACAGGCACTAGTTACTCTACCTTGGGACATAAGGTAGGAGGAGCATTAGTGTATACAGTCACTAGTTACTCTACCTGTGGACACAAGGTAGGGGGAGCATTTGTGTATACACCCAGTAGTTACTCTACCTGGGGACACAACGTAAGGGAAGTGTTAGTGTACACAGGCACTAGGTACTCTACACCATCATCTATAAACTCTTATTTCAGAGTTACTGCACTTACCTGTAATTGTCTGACATTCAGGCATGTCATACAAAGCCACATTCTTGATTTTTGAGCTACACCATCATTAATAAACTCTTATTTCAGGGTTACTGCACTTTACTGTAATCTTCTGGCATTCAGACATGCCAGTAGTAATCTTCATTGCGTCTCACCTACCTAGTCTGCCTTTCCTAACAGATTTCACTGTTTACTTCATGGCAGGAAAGCCCTTTCTGTACATCTTATCAGAATCTTGAAGCATTTCCCTGCCAGAATTAGGACATTCCCACTTTTGTTAAATGTTGTGCTGAATTCAACGCTTAGCATAAAGATAAAGCATTATTTAAATTCTACCCTGGTGTCACCTATGAACCGTAATGCAGTGCAAACTGGTCATATTCCCAGCCTCCTCACTTCTAGCTACAGTTACCTTATGGTGTTGGATTTATGTTCTGCCATTCTGTCTTACTTCATATTGTGCTTTTTGCTGGTTTGGAATACTCCAATTATATTTAGTCTGATATGGAGGAATGCTACTAATGGTGCCATTTTAACCACAAATATTGGAAAATCCTTGCAAGGAATAATAAACAAAGCATTGCATGAGTTGTAATGTGGATATTAACATGGGTGTTATATATTTGTGGCAAATTGGAAAAATACCTGCCAACAGAAAGTACAGTATTTTTAAGCAGTTATATAAACATCTAGGCAAAAGTCTTAAACCACATACAGAGTTAAATATGATAAAGCAGCCAATATCTATTATGAGCCAAAAATTGCTTTTAATTGTGTAGAACATCTCAAAGTTTGTTTTAAGAAAGCAGTTATAAATGGCTTGGAGTCACCATGCTTGATATTGGTTTTAAGATCCAGACGTATTTTATGCCTGAGATGGGGAGGGGGCTGAAGGATTAAATATGTTCTGACAGTTTGCATGAAGTACTGTAGAAAGTTGTTTTAATGAAATATTCGGTGACTGTTCATTTTAGAATGAAAGGAAAGCTTGGACTGGAAAATGAATGTTATACACCACAGCAAAACACGCTCACAAAATTATTATAACATGTAATTGAAGGAAGACACTTCACCTTAAGGGTTTGCATTTCACAGCAACCTGACAGCTTTTATTTACCAGATGACTCAATTTTCATGCCCGTTCTGCTGTGACTTTGAATGCCTTTCAAATTCATCATAGGTTCATAGGTTCATAGGTAGATACTGGGCTATCTGCCAGAAGGCATATATTAGCCCAGCCACATTGTGCGGTATTCACCTCCCCTTTGGTTAGTTCCCTAGGCCTTTGATGTAGCAGCTAGTACCCTTGGCCCCTATCTAGTAGAGCTGTTGGTATGATCCCTGGTGTGAACTTTTTGTTACCCATCCACTCGTCAAGGTTCCTCTTGAAGAGTGATAGTGAGGGGCTCTGTCTTATGTAGATCGGGACCTTGTTCCATAGCAAGGGAAGTCTTTGTGAAGGGAATCTATCCCTCCAGCATGTTCTATTCATTGTTGTGCTGAGGTTTATATCCCTAGAGTGTGTAGCTCGAGTGGATTTGGTTTTGCTAAGATGGAGCATGTTCAACAGTTCTGGGTTGGACATGGCTCTGTATGTTAGACAGAGATCGCCTCTGAGAAGGTGGTATGCAACAGAGAAAAGCCTTAGTTTTTTCAATCGTGCTGCATAGGTCAACTGTTTGAGGCCAGTAATCCTCTTAGTGAGGTACCTCTGTGGTCTCTCCAGCTGCTGGAGATGCCTAGCAAGGTACATTCCAATTGGTGCATTGTACTCAATAATGGATCTGATGAGAGAAGAGTAGAGGGGCACCACTACATCTTTAGATCTTGATGCAAACCATTTTGTAATCAGATGGGTCACATAAAAGGATTTTGTAACCACCTTGGCAACATGGTTATCAAAGGAAAGCTGACTATCTACTTGGGTCTCCAGGTCCCTTATTACTACTTCAGATTTTAGGGGGTTACCTCCTATGTGGTAGTTTGCGGGTACTCTGTTTTTTCCAAAGGGGATTACTATGCATTTTTTAGCATTTAGCTTGAGACTATGGCTTTGACACCATGCATCAGTCTCGTTAAGGCCCTTCTGGAGGATATCCATGTCGGCCGGAGACTCTATTACAACACCCAGTTTGCAGTCGTCCGCAAACTTGGTCAGCCACAGGCCATCAGTGCTTGCCTGTACTTCTGAGAAGTATATGCCAAACAGGAGGGGTCCCAGGACAGAGCCCTGAGGCACACTGCTCATTACTGGTCTGGATTCGGACATAGATCCCACTACTCTTACTTTGTGGGATCTGTCTGAGAGCCAGTTTGTGATCCATTTTGTGACATAAGGGTTTATGCCCAGGTTGGTGAGTTTATCAATAATACCCGAATGGGGAATGGTGTCAAATGCTTTAGCAAGGTCAAGGTAAGCCGTGTGTACCTCTTTTCTCTTATCTATAGCCTGAGTAACTGTCTTAAAGAAGTCCACCAGGTTCAGGTCCAGGTTGACGAAGCCAAACTGTGTGGGGTCAAGTGTTTGGAGGTTCCCAATCTCTCCATTTATGAGTTCCATAATGATTCACTCCATTGCCTTACAGATCAGACTGGTCAGGCTTATTGGTTGGTAGTTCCCAGGGTCGGTTGTAGACCCACCCTTGTGCAGCAGAACCACCATTGCTGTGCGCCATTCTATGGGCACATATCCTGTCGAGAGGCTGAGACTAAACAGGGTATTCAGATGCGGGGTTAATTCATTTTGGAGCTCACGTATGACACAGCCCTGGACATCATCTGGTCCCATGGAGGCAGTGTTTTTAGCTTTAGATAGAGCCTTATTAACCAACGTATCAGTAATAATTGGAGTTACATAATCCCCTGGAATAGTAATAGACCCTGTAGGTGGTGAGGGGGGGGGGGATTTGCACTGAACCTGTCAGCCAAGATGTTGGCAATGTCAGTGGGGTCAGTGTATTTTGTTCCATTTTGTACTAGCTCAGAACAGACCTGAGCATTGCCATTTAGGTTTTTGATGTAACCATAGAAGGCCTTATGGTTATCCTTGGCAACTTTCTTTTCAAAATTGGCTTTAGTTGACTTGATGAGGGCCCTCAATTTCTTACTAAAGCTGATCAGGGAAGATTTTTCTACTTGAGATTTGGCCTTTTTTGTATAAGTCTCCTCCTTTTATTTTATAGTTTGCTTAAGGCCTGGGTCCAGCAGACTGGTTTCTTCTTGCTTGAGGAAGGAGTCTTGGTTTTATTTGGGATAGCACGGTCCATGCAATCCTTAAGATGTATATAAAGTGCCTTGGTGTAGGATTCTGCATCCTGGATATCATTATCCTTCTGCAGGGGGATAGTGAAGCTTGCAAGTAGTTTGAAGTTTGCTTTGGAAAGGTTTTTTACAATGGTTTCTTTGACTGGGGGAGGTGGAGGAGTTAGGATATCTAGGGTTATCAGATTGTGGTCTGATCTGACCAGAGAGAGAGTGATACCGGGTGTGGTACAATGGGCGCCCATATTTGTGATGACTAATTCCAATATGTTGTCCCCTCTAGTGGGAGAACATACCAGTTGTTCGAGTGCATTTGAATTTATAAATTCTATGAACCGCTGGGCATAGGAGTTAGAACTTTGGTAGTTCACCCAGTCTATACCAGGGTAGTTGAAATCACCCAAAATTATGGTGTTGGGTAGGACCTTTATATTTTCCAATGCCTCAAAGAATGCTGAGTGAGCATCTTGGGACATGGTGGGCAATCTATAACAGGCTATGACTTGAAAGAAATGTGGTTTTGCCTACTGATAGTTGCGAATGGATGATCTCTGGGGCATCATGCTGTGCCACTAACCTGGAAATGTGGATATCCTTGATGAATATGGATTCACCTCCACCCTTTATACTATGATCTGGTAACTGAGGCCGGAATGTATGATATGAATTGTAACCTGGTAGTGCCAGGGTGCTCTCTGGAGCCTTGAACCAGGTTTCCGTCACTGCACAAACACTGATTTTCTCCATACTGAGGAGTGCCTCAAATGCGTGCATTTTGAGGTTGAGACTTCTGGCGTTGAGTAGCATTACCCTTAGTTTTTGGTTACCTGTGCTGGTTACAGTGGTTCGTTTGTCCTTTGAGCCTTGCCTAAAAAAGGCACTATGGGGACAGCAAGAGCCTTGGCCAGTATTCAAAAGCCTAGGGGTGACAGGTGCAAACCATCTCTGGCAAAACAGCGAGGCTTGTCTATCATGTCATCCCAGGCAGACAGACACTGGATCTCCTTAGAATGACACCAGAAGCTTAGCCAATTGTTGAAATTGATCATTTTGTCTTTGTATTGTGGTATCATTCTAGGTGAAGGTAGTATGCTACTCAAGGTCAGGGTCATACCAGCTTGGACTACATGATCAGAGAGCTCCTCAATGTCTCTTTTCATGTAGTCCAGGGAGGTACGCCTTAGATCATTCACACCAACATGTACAATGACAGCATCATACTTGTACTTGTTCTGGAGTGACCTAAGTGCCTGCGTTATGTGACGGATCCTAGCACCCAACAGGCAGCTGACAGTAACCTTCTCCTTGTTCAGCCTGGTGAGTGGAAAATCTGTGTGCCTTACTATAGAGTCTCCTATTACTAGCGTGTTGGGTATGGTGTTTTGCCTTAGGGGCTGTCGTGAGGCACACTGCTGAGGTGAATTATGTGTTTTCTGGCTTGCGTTTGGAGGTGCAGGTTGCTTGCTTGTCTGCTTTGGAGGGCACTGTTTCTTTTTCAGATTTGTACCTAGTGCCTCCAAATATGTTTTTATGCATTTATGTATATGTTTTGCAGGTGCTTGTTTTGTAGATCCATCTGTGACTGGTGGTGTGATGCTAGTGTGCCTCTTCTCCTCTTGACTGTCTGTTACAGTCATGGGTTGATAGCGCTTAGCCTCTAGTCTGGCTATGTATTTGCATCTCTCACAAGTGTTTGTGTCTATAGGTAAGAGGAGAGGGTTGTCTGTATACATGAGGCAGTTGTGGTATCAATGCAATGGTAATGCAAAATCTTCCTCATCCCATGTAAACTGCTTTTTTGAAGGGTCAAAATGGATCTCTTGCAGAAAAGTGATTTCAAAGATTGTATTCCCTGAGTTAACTAGTCTACCCTTCTCTTCCATATATTTTTCAAGCATGTTTTGTAGACAACTATCTTTCTAGCCTCATCGCTCTGCTGTTTGGTTCCCCATTTGTGGCTGTATTTTTACATCTGATCACAGTTTGTAAGGATGCTTTGCTTTCTCCATAGTTATGTCACTGTGGACTTATTATATGAATTTAATGAAATATAGCTGTGATGTTCCTGAAAAAGTTATGAAAGCAGCAGGATTGCCCTCTGAAAAAAAAAATAAATAAGTTTTACTTCAGATGGATACTTTGGATAGGTTGTGCTTGCAGACTTTACTTTGCAGGATTTTCCAATGACTGCTCATAGTAAAAGCATCTTGTTATTAATATGTCACACAATAAGAAGAACACAGATACATTTTGATTTGCTTTTTTTTCTTTTGGTGCATTAATTTGGGTTATCCAATGTTGTGTTGGGCCTTAATGCTTTACATATATGACTGCATTTAAGTCCTCCTGTCTAGTTAGCCATGGTTACATTTCCTGTAATACAGGCAACGGTTTTATTTTTATTTCATCTTCTTAGATATGTCAGTGCATAAAATTAACTACTATGATTTCTCAGCACTACATACCATGGCTGGTACTTTGGCATACAGGGATAGTACCCTAATTATGGTCCAGGTGACCCAGATTCAATTAGCATCTCGGGCATCTGAGGCCCTGGCAGGGAGGGATGGGTGTAATCATGATGGGGGGTATTTGATGATGATGATGCTCTCTGTGGTGAGCCATTGGACCCTGTATCAACAAACATATGAGGAGGTGGAGAAACTGGATAGGCCATGTTAAAAAATCCCACCCCCTGGATAATGGTTGCTGGTGCAGACCCACCAGAATGCTCTCAAGACCTGTCTGGTCCTCGCCCATATCAGAGTAAATCTGGAGGTAATGAGACAGGCTGGAAAACTCAGCAATGGATGTAGGGCACTGGGGTAGAAAGGTGGTGGGTGCACACAACATACCATGAATCACAGCTGCCCACAAAAACTGCTGTAAACTGAACCCTTGAAACACATATATAATAATTAGCCCGATACAATACAGTACACCTAAAACAGAAGTTAGTCAAGCAAACTTAAAAACTCCACTTATGTTATTGTTTTCCCTTAAACACTGCATATCAGAGAAAGAGAAATCAAAAGCAAACAGAAATCTGTTTTACTCAAAGAACCGAAAGTGCAGTTCATATCAAGTAATAACATATAATTTCTATGTGCTTCACGCAACAGCACCCTACCAACTGCTACCTTGAGGAGAATCTCTGAACTATGTCTCAAACAGTCTTACAGCAAACAGCAAAATGTAAGCTTGAAATTCAGTAGTGCTTACATTTATTATATCTCAAGCAATGGTGTATATTGATCAATTTGTGGCAGTTTGAATTCAGTTTGTTTATTTATTCAGACCCTTCCCAGCCATGATACAAGCCAATCACGCAAAAACAAAGTACAAAACAAAATGAAAACACATTATGAAAATGTACACTCAAAAGCATGCAGACTGAAAGTAGAAATAAGATTTGATAAAACAAAAAGTTCAAAATTAAAGTAAAATAGAGAATAGCATTAAATAAAACATAATTCAAATTTGACAATAATGTCAACATTTATTAAAATAGTAATTTGAAAACATGGGGAAACATAGTAAAAACATGATGCTAAAAAGGTAATGCAATATTTGCAAATAAGAATACAGTTCAGCAGTGTCCTGTATACAGAGCTGAAATCGTGGAAACAAGAAAGAAAGAAGAACCTATTTCCCATCTTTTTGCCAGTCATAGTAGATATAACAGGAGAAATACATAGCAGATTAATAATGTAAGCTGGTGGAAAATATAGATGATTATGAACAGCTGCCAATCCTAACTGACTAACTAACTGGCATCCATCTCAAAAACATAATAAAGTTGGTTAAGATCTGTGACTCCATCATAATTCCTTGTAGTGCATGAAGCCTTGGCTTTACCATGTACTACTACTTACAGTAAAAAAGTAAAAAAAAACGCTAAGTGTTTTGCCAGCTGTCAACTCTGTAAAGCACTTAGTGAGTGCTGTCAGCAAGGTAGTGTAACACATTCCCTTACATGTACACTTACCATCCATTCCTATCAACTGACCAGATTTTCACACAATGTCCAGATTTTTGCCTCATATGTTTGGACAGTTCTTCATAAAGTCCATAGTTTTAAGACAAATTATTAAGGAGTGAATCCATAAAATAATGGCAAACATTTAAGTTTTAGACTTCATTTCCTTCAGAGAATGAAGGAAAACACACATCCTGTTATTCTAATAACTTTTTAAGTTTGTAACAGGAAGTCAGGGACATGTTATCAGAATGGACAACAGGCAGAAACAAACCTTTTATTCTGCTGCTGTCATTTGCTGGTTAGTACTGACAGATTTTACTGCCTAGCCCAAAACCTGACCTTAATTGCTTAAGCAGGGTGTGCTTAACATTTCTTAAGATAGTGTCTCCTGTCATCCTAGCGCTTAACTTATTTGTCTTTTTCCGGATATCAGAACATAACTACGTGTCTTCTTACACTACAATAAATTCTTAACTAATATCTCTTAAGCAGTTATATTTGTTTTTCTTAAGTAAATGAGAAAGGCGAGACTTTTGTAAATATTTATGAATATCGATTTATTTGATTGCTTTAGGTAGAGTTCCAGCAGGCATGAGCTAGTTTGGAGCAAGAGTTTTCACAGGTAGCAAAAATAAAAATAAAGGGAGGCCTAGACAGTAAGAGACCATTAGAATTATACAGAAGTAGGTGGAGTTTTGAAACAATTTACTGAGCAGAAGGGGAGTGAATCTTTAACTGAGTAGTTCAAATGTGAGTGTATTAAGGAAGAGTGCAGCCCTATAAGTTAGAGGTACATGTTTTCCTTTGCTAAAAGGAAGACAATGGTGTCCATATTTACTAGATCAGGACATTTGATTTTCAGCATTTTGGAGCTGAATGGTATTGTATGGTAAAGCCATGGCTATGACTCAAGCCTGAGAAGTAGCACATTAATGGCTATGGCTCATCTGCTTCAACAGTAGGAAGATGAAAGGTCTCGTAAAGAAAGTCTTACTTGAACTAAAAGTTTTGGAGTTTGGGTCAACATGTTTCTGAACTAAGAGCTGATGATCAAAAAGAACACCTAAATATTGTTGTAAAGTGGCATAAAAGAGATGAGACAATGTCCTCAGAATGATTTAGTTTTTGGTGTGCTAAATAGCACTAATGGACTTTTGTGAATGCTGACTGACAGCTTATTTCTATGAAGTCACTTCCAAATTGTTTTAAAGTCATGCTGAAGCTCATTCTGTAGGCAGAAAATATTCTTAGACTCTTGAAGGAAAACAATGTCAACAGAATACAGGACATTGTTTGTGGGAGGGAGGTTCCAAGAAAGATCATTAAGGATAAGTGAAAAGAGAATTGAGTTAACAACAGCTAACATCTAACAGCTTTGTTGGATGTTCCTGAAATATAATAAAGTCTGTTCATCAGGCTTTCATTGCTTGTAGACTATCATGCTAGCTTCATATTTTGGGATTACACTGGCATGAAACTGTAATACTTTGGTCTTGATTTATATGCCTTAATGTTTATAGTTTGATTTTCTTAATTTAGTTTTATATTTTCCATAATTAAAATTAGAGTCTAAGGTCAAGCCCTGATTGCTACTGGTAAAATTCTTGAAATAAATAATTGTATATATATCAGACAGAGAATTAATTAGAATACAAGCTTCCTCAGACAATTACTACTTTGATAATTTATTTTATAAGATGATATAAATGGCCATAAAGAGCAGTTAGCCAATATTGTTTTAAAGCATTACAGGTGCAAACAGAATCACTGCAAACTATGTCAGTAGCAACTCTGGGACTATAATAATGTAAAACAGGAAATGTGCAGGCCCAGAATATACATGCATGCATTCATACACACACACACACACACACACACACACACACACACACACACACACACACACACACGTGTGTGTGTGTAACAGAACAACCTATCATTGTCATTTTGACTCCTTACTTTTTATGTGTGCATGCCTGTTGTAACACATTGCAGTTTCATTACACAAGGCTGTCTAATAAAGCAATTTTGCCAAGAAAGTTTAGAACACATAATAAACCATATTTTTAGGGGTTTACTATTAAAATGTGGATCAACACTAACACAAAACTGGGAAGGTCGAATGCATATTTCCCAGTTCCCGTAATGCCGATCCGAAAATGTTTGAATCTGCATTAGAAATTGTAGTGTGCATTCTATAATGTGAGATCAATGTTCTGATACCAGATCGTACTAAAGTGGGGAAACAGGAAATTTACCCTTTTCCTCACTGTAGTGTGAACTTGGAGTTAGAATATATAATTTGAAGGGGGCCCCCAACATGGGTGTGCAGGGGCCCTTGTCCACCTGCAAAACAGTAAAAATTTGTGATGTATAATTAAAAAGTTTTAGGAGATGTTAAACAGAATAGCCTGGGTGTCTGATGTTACCTCCTACTATTTAGTTTAATGTTGAATGCGGAAGTCAGAGAAAGGACATTCGGAATTGTAGGCAGGTAGAAATTATGGGAATGACATTATTTTTCGACCTATTGACCAGATTTATTTTTTGAGTTTCCACATTTTAATAGTAAACCTTTTTAGGTATTATTAGGACATCACATGCAGGCCATTTTGCTGAAAGCCTTTAATAACTCCGAGAAAGGGACTCCTGTAGTTGAAGTGCTGTTTTATTTGCCCTATTTACTTTGGCTCAGTTAAACACATCACATTTTCCATTCATAACCTTGTCTAAGTGCATCAATATAAATTATATAAAATGAATTAATACTTTTTAAAGATGAATCATATTGTGATGTGCATTAACAGAAAATACGGTTAAGAAATTAATACTTTTTACAGCTGCATTATATTATGAAGCGCTGAAAGCTGTTTTTGCTGTTTTGAAAACACAGCATAGAAAGGACTTTTTTTTCTTCTGGTCACACAGTACCGCATGTTGCAGAATCTGCTGCTACATGCAATGCATATAATTCTAGTTTCTTTATGAGATGGCACACTTAATTGCCTTCTGTAAATCCTTAGTACACCATCCCCCCGTAGTTCACTAATTAAAGGAGTGGACAGCATGGATATGCAATTTCCTCACTTTTTGTAGGCAGTTTGATGGATATGGATATCCTCAGACAGAGTAGCAATTTGTTCATGTTTATTGATAACTATTTAATCATTAAAGTAACAGATACAAAATGCCAGAGTTGTACTTACACAAGATCACTGGAGACTAACCTCTTGTATACAACGATACATCAAGTTCTCAAAACGGAGCACACAATGGCCAAACCTCACATAGCACAAAACACACACACACAGATCCAAAGTATGCTGATGCACTTAAATGCAATCTTCCTAAACAACTAAGATCACCTAGAGTGCCCGTTGTCAAGGTTTTTCCTCAGCAAAAATAACATCTAACACCACACATGCAGCCATACTCAATGGATCCCCAAATACAAAGCCCTTAAGGCAAGCAAACAGACCTTATAGCCGTAGAGAATCCATCATACTGATACCCTTCTAACCAGGATGAACAAGGAGAAAATAACAGTTAGTTGCATATTTGGAGCAGGATACCATAGATACCATTATGAATACATTATAATCCAGGTAGGTGTAAATGAAGTAAGATGTAAATCCCTGGACTATAAGAAGAGAGAGACATTATGGAGCTCTTAGACCATGTGTCTCAACCTGAGGCTAACACTGAAAATCATATTACTTTCACCAAGGGTGATGCCACAATACAAACAAAAGTTGACTGAATATAACAATTGGCTAAGTTTCCTGTGTTATTTTAAGGGGATGCAATATTTGTCATCATGGGAGTACATGTATACCAGATCCCATTGTTCTGCCAAGGATGGTCTGTACCTGTCCTCTCTAGGCTTTTGAATATTGGCTAAAACTCTATCTATCACCATAGTGCCTTCTTTTAGGCAATGCCAGAAAGGGACTCATAGTCTAAATGCTGTTTTATTTGCCCTATTTATTTATTTATTTGCCAGAGGAAAATCAGCTCAACTGAACTTTATGGTGTTATTGCACAATGCCAGAAGCCTAAATAAAAAAAAAAATACATTCCCTCCAAAACCTCCTCATACAAGAGAATATATACATATTTGCAGTTAACAAGATATGGTTTGAAGTGGCAGAGAGTACCCCGGCAGTGCAAGGTTTCATTGCCTTCGACACTTTTAGAACAGTAGCTGTACAAGTAGCAGATAAAGGTGAAGGTGTTTCAATATACAGGAATAACAAGCATACCTCTAGGTTGATTAAATAGGATGAAACACTACATTTTCTCCGCACTCCATATGCAGACCATCAAAGATAAAATCATATACCATATCCTATCCCAAGAAATTCACAGCGCATAGTTGGGCCTACTGGAAACTCCTACCATCCAACTGCACACTCAACTCAAGAGTGAGAATCTTACATGACATCAAATGTGCAGGCATAGAGATTCCCGGACTTTGTAAAAACAAACACCCTTGACCAATTAATGCATATACCCTCTAAAAACTCCAACATACTGAACTGCATACTCACAAACATTGTATGGCCTGACCATAAAGCTGCCTCCCTTATACTCAAAATCAACTTGGTAACCCTAGTAAACCCAGTGAAAATTTGGAACTATTCCAAGACAGACTACCTATTATTAAGTGATAGTCTGTCCAGATTCTATGCCCCTCTGAACTCAGAGAACACAGCAGTCTATCCAGAACTGGTAACAGAATCTCTTTACAACCATGTCAAAGGCTGCATAGAGGCTGCTATACCCACCAGAAGTAAGCCCAGAACTAATTCCAAAAACATACTGCTCTGGTGGCATCCTAAATTAAACAGGATATATATACAACAACAGGAAAAAAAATCATTGCATAAATCTGGAAGCATAACTCCAATAAAGATAAAAACTTTCTCATCAGTCTAAACAGGCAATTAAGAAGATTCATTATGTCAAATAAAGCAACTTCTATGTTAAGATAGCCTCCTAGGCAAAAGACAACCACAAAGCCTTCTTCAGTTATGTCAGAAACCTCAAGGACAGCACACAGCAGTGTAGTAAACTGGTGGTTAATGATGCTAAATTCAGTTTGCCTGGCGATATATTGAATCGGTCTGACAAATTCACTTCCAACTCTACCCCCCACTTACCCCAGTCACCTCCATAGAAATACTCTAAAAAATAAAACCACTGACTATAACTAGAAGGCATGTTCTCACTGTGCATGCAAAGGCCAAGAATACAGCCTCAGTGGGACCTGACAACATCCCGGGATGCTTCCTGAATAGTCTGCGATGGTCATCCACCTTCATAAAGGAGGACAGTCAACAGGTCCTGGAAACTGCACAAGCATTAGTCTGACTAGTCTTATTTGCAAAGCCTTGGAAAGAATTATCATGGAAATGAATAATAAAGACATAAGAGACCGCCAGATACTGGATCCATCCCAGTTTGGTTTTGTCACAGGAAGGTCATGCCCAATGAAACTGGTGGACTTCCTTCAAAAGGTTACTAAGGCAACAGATGAGGGTAAATCAGTACATACTGCCTACACTGACCTGGCTAAGGCATTTGATGCAGCACTTTACTAGGGCAATGTTAACAAACTTACAGAACTAAGCATAAACCTCTTTATAACATGATGGATAGCCAGCTAGCTGTCATGTAGGACCCAGAAGGATAGCACTGGTGAGGTCACCTCCACAAAGAGGCCAGTCATTAGTGGAGTCTCTCAGGGTTCTGTGGTGGGCCCAATCTTCTTTGGCATCTATTACTCAGATGTCAAACCCAATGCCAAAGGCCTCTGAATGACCTAGTTCATAGATACTGCAAGCTTGGAGCAGTCCCAGAATCACCCCAAGATGTAAACTCCCTAAAGGAAGAATCTGAAACAGAAAAATTACTGGAGCCAAAGTCATGGCTTAAAACTCAATTCCAAGAAATGCATTATAGTACATTTTGGAAAGTCAGCCACCCAGGGACTCTACATCATCAATAAAACACCTCTAAGAGTTGACTCTCTTGAAAGGTTTCTGAGAACTCATGAAGAAAGTAACCTAGTCTTTGACCAATATGTGTCCAAAGTAGTCAGAAAAGGTTTCTGTGTTGCTGAATTTGTAAGTAAGGGCAATGGGTCTGGATCCAGGGAAGTCATCATATGATTGCACTCAGCTCTCATCAAACTCATAGAATACAATGCCACCTTCAGTATGTACCTGACCAGACACATGCAGCAACACCACCTTCAGTATGTACATTACCAGGCGTATGCAGCAACTAGAACATTTGCAAAGGTTCTTACAAAATGAATACGGGAAGTAAACACAATGTCCTATGTGGATAGCCTCAAAGCCTGTTTCTATACCCGGTCTTATACTAACTACTGAAAGACAACTAACACTTGACATATAAGGTATCCTTGGACCCTGCTTTGATGAACCCTTTAAACATCTACAAGACACACAGCATCAGAATTACTTGATCCAAAAACCTAAATTCTGCTTGTGACATAATTAAGACATGTTGGAGAGAGAGAAATTTATCTCAGTCTCTATAACAGGCTTCCCTTCCATGAGGATTAAAGTCCCTCCTTAACCCTATTTAAATGTAACTTGGACAAGTGGATGGAAAATCAAAAATTCCCCCCCTGGTCTTGCGCTTATGTTTCTGATAGACAGAGGTAGCCAGTATGTCATGTCATAACGAAAAATTATCCTCTATATATATGAAAAAAACAAAAACAAAAAATGAGGGAACCAAATCAGAGATCCACTCCAATGTAATTTATTGAGTGCTTTTGTTTCCCAAATAGAAACTTCATCAGAATGCATGTTAAAACCCAGCACACCTTTTTTATACCTTACATCTAATTAATGAAGTTAAAAAACTCCACCTACTTAAAGGTGAATGATTACAAAAGCTATACATACTAACTTAAGTTAACGCGTTATTACTGGTATTCACACATAAAAATGACAAAATAAAGATAAAGATAAAAAATAAAACATGAAGAATGTTAATAATCTTACTTTACATGGTAATAATATTCACATATAAAAATCAGCTCTTAATCTTAAAATAGAGCTGATAGAAATTGCACTATTCAACCCTGGGTAATTGGCAGCATTTGTCAGCAGTTGACATCTCAGCTCTTTTAACTTTAAGTAATCATTCAGGGGATCCCCTCTAGCCCCTAGAGTCACTTGATCAATAATAATAAATCTAAAACCATGTCCATCATGTTATGCAATATGTGCTGCCAAGGCATTCTTATTGCCTTTTTTATTATATCATAACAATGCTGATATACCCAACTTCTAAAGTTATAGATAGTTTTTGCTATATAGAAACTAGAACATTCTGTACAGAAAGCTAAATAGACAACAGCTTTACTACTACAGTTAAATTTCTTGTTAAGTACATACCTGCCATAGTTTGGAATATCTACCTCATTAGTTTCTATCATATAGTTATATTGTAGGCAATGACCACATTTTTTCATCTCCCCATTGTGTCCCTCATGCTTAATCTTTTCTAGCATAGTTTTGAAATTAACATCCTTTTTATAGACAATTCTACAATGTTAAGGTACTCTGGATCTATACTAAATATACTCCAAATTATACTCCAATTATGGTTAATGATTTCCCTGATATCCAGAAACTGTTTATTGTAGGTCAACACCACAGCTTTATTAAAACCATTTTTTTCCAATTCAATAATTATTTCCTGGATGACATTTGCTTTCCCTAAAAGGGGAAAAATGGCCATTAAATCTTTGGTTTTTCACTTCCTGCATTATATCCAACAAGAACATGTCTGGATACCCTCTCTTATAGAACATTTCTCTTAATATATCCATTTGTATCAAAAACTCATTTGGATCACATATCATCTTGGCTAGTCGTAACCCCTGACCTTTAACGACTGACTTTTTTTGGTGATGGGGGTGCCAGCTATTGTAATGCAGTAAGGTGTTTGAATAAGTAGGTTTTCTATAAATTGTTGATTTAAACTGTCTATTATTTATATCTTTACTAAGGGTGATATCCAAATAACTAACTGCTTCACCCCCTGTGGTGATGGTAAATTCTAAAATGTCTGTGCTATCTTTCATATGTAGAAAAAAACTATCCAACTCTTTTCTATTCCCTTTCCATGGGATAACAATATCATCCAAATAGTGGCCGTAATACAACCAATAGCTAGAATATGGATAGTGTATTATGTATTCTAATTCCCAGTATGCAAGGACAATGTTAGCAAATATGGGGGCACACGCTGCCCGCATAGCAACCTCTCTACATTGTTTAAATAGTTGCTGTTCAAATATAATTATATTACTGTCCCACACTAGTTCCATCAGAGTTCGCATGGTAAGAATCCAATCATGTCCTATATTTGTGTGCTGAAAAAGGTATAGATAAAACCATTCAATACTGACCTCATGGGGTATAACAGAAAATAAATCCCTGATGTCAATTGTAACAAAAATTACGTCATCCTGATACATATCCCTGGAAATTTTACTTAGGAAATCCCACGAATCCTTAAGTATCCAAGAGTGCTCCTTCAGTACATTCTTCAACTTTAAATCTATAAACTTGGCTAGTGGAAAGGTCTTAGATGCTCTAGCATTAACTATTGGTCTTAATGGGGGATCTTTAAGATCTTTATATATTTTTGGAGCTCCAAATATAGTAGTTACTTTAGGATTTTTTACTACTAGGAAATTATACACAGATACGCTAATTTGTTCATTCAGCACAAGTCCTTCTAACAGTATATCAACCTTCCTATAGGTAATATTTTTTTTCATATCTGAATACCAGTAATAACGTGTTTACATAAGCTGAGCATATGCATACATAGTGTGTAAAGCTTTTTGTAGTCATTCACCTTTAAGTAGGTGGAGTTTTTTAAATTCATTAATTAGATGTAAGGTATAAAAAAGGTGTGCTGGGTTTTAACATGCATTCTGATGAAGTTTCTATTTGGGAAAAGAAAGCGCTCAATAAATTACATTGGAGTGGATCTCTGACTTGGTTCCTTTGTCTTTTGTTTTTTTCATTAGTCTGTGTGGTTATTTGGATTTCATCCTCATATATATATATATATATATATATATATATATATATATATATAGGTTCATAGGTTCATAGATTAGTGCTAAGCTAACTGCCCTTGCGAGCCATTTTAAGCCTAGCCATTTATCCCTTGTGAGAATATATATATATATATATATATATATATATATATATATATATATATATATATATATATGTGTGTGTATGTATGTTAAAGGCCCTAGTAACCATTGGCCTAGTACACGGATATGAACCTATGAAAAGGTATATGCAGAAATTCTTATACTTCTAATGAAAAAAGCTCCTGATCTGTAAACAATATTACAAAAGTGCTTATGTCTTTATAGCCACTTTTTAGAGCAGTAGTCAAGCTAGGTTATATGAGTCATAAATAAACAGAAAGCCTTCCCAAAACATAAAAAAACAAAAAACAAATCTCAAGCCTGGATCACATTCCACTGAATGTTGTGTGTATGTGTCAATCAAGAAAAGGTAAAGTGAGAACTGATATTTTCACAAACACTGCAGTACATTTTGAGTGGAATAAATATAATTGTCTCACACTAAATTATTTCTCCACAGGATTTTACACCTTGTTTAGCATATGACATGTTAGTTAATAAAATGAGCAATCACACCTTCTTTCTTTAAAACTACTGCATCACATATTCATCTGTATATATTCATCATGCTACCAGACTTACTATTCACTGAAGCAGTATTAATCAACCAAGGTAAATCAGCTTCATAACCTAACATCTATTTATCTACATTCTGTTTCTTATATAAAGACACACGCCCCTCCTTGTGTGCATCTCCAACTCTAACATCATTTCACATTTAATCTGCTAGTTGTCCAGTGGTCACCTGAAGCCAATCATGAAAGTGAAAAGGAATGCAAACAAATTGAATTTCAGTGGTTATCATGCAGCAAAGATTTCAGTCAGGTACTTTATTCTGCTAGTGCTGAAACCCATTCTTGTATCAGCTACTTACTACATTTCTAAATCAGGAGCTTACTGACAATATGAAGGACAGGTCAGTAGAACAAGACCCAGAAAGGTAAATATGCTCATTAGCAGTATTATTAACTAGCAACAGTTTTGCTGCTGTAATACCAACAAAAGTTTGAAATAATGTGGCTAGGAGAGTTTTGGGATACAGTGGCTGCAAAGAAAGTCAGTGGTGGAAAATCTGGTGGAGAATGCAAGTGAGAGCTGTGTATAAACAAAAACTTGTACCGTAGTTGATAAGATATTGAAGAGGAAACCTTAAATCCTGGTTTGAAACCAATACCTTCAGTGACACAAGGCACATAATCTAAAGGACTTCTCATTCATACCTAGAAACTTGCTTTGGCTTAACAAATGTATTGTTCAAAAATAATGCTTCAATTTTTACAACTGTTTTTGACACCTTTAAAATTATCAATTAAGACATAAGTGCACATGCATTAATAGAAAAGAAAAAAACATATTAACATTTTTCATGCATTATGCATTTCTTTCTTTACAACAAGTCATTCACTCCAATATTATATAAATTGCTGTGTTCCTCCCATCACTTGAAGCTTATTCCTGTCCTGAACATTATTTTGCATGCAGTTCCCAAAAATTCCATTTATGTCTAGTCTGCATCTTCTCATTTCTAAAGATCTCTCTTTCATTTATCTGTTTAATAACATTAACTTCTTCAATTACTGTAAGTCACCATTACATTTAATAGGGCCTATGACCAAGCAATTCAGATCCTGTTTACCAGCTCAAAAGAATCACTTCCTTATTTACAGCCATTTGTTCTCCCAATATTTCTGACAGAGAATTTGATTTTGGATGGAGAATAACAGCAGCCATACCAGATTTTATGTTCATAAAGTTGCAGATTCAAAGAACTACATGAACACAAGAATGAAGAAAGCAGATTTTGTCAATAGGGATGGCTGCAAAGAAAGTATGGAAGAGGGCAGCTGGAATTTACTGGGGAAAACTGACAATGAACCAAGGTACTAGTGAGAGAAAGGTAATAGAGTGGGCTGAGGCCAAGCAAAAATTTGGATTGTAGGTTAAAGATTATCTACCCTACCGGGCATGGTTTCAGAACAGGAAGGGCTAGTGGGAGTCCTAAGTGAGAATTGTGGTAGAGTTTTTAATCAAATCTAGAACCAGAAGCTACTACTAAAAAAGAATAATTATCAGGGCATATAAAATATCCATTTTCAATGTAAAAAAATTCAGTGGCAAAATGTCAAGCCCCTATAAACCCTGGGAACACTTCTGTCTATGCAGAACTGTTCACAGAAACCCTGTACAAGCATGTTGATAGCTGTACAGAGGCAGTTGTACCCACCAGGAAGAAGTACAGAATTAACTCAAAAAAACAAGCCACCCATAAAACTCTATTAGAAATTCAGTCACAAGCTTTAATACCACCATCTTGGAGTATTCCTTAATCACACCAATACTAAAGGAAAACAAATCCCCAAACCTCTGTACCTCATATAGACCTATATCATTATTAAATAATGACTATAAGATATTTATGACAATATTAACTAACAGAATGTAAATACCACTATCCAAAACAATAAATAATTATGAAACTGGATTTATATATCATAGACACACACACATGACAATATTAAAAGGATGATTTATCTTATAGATTATGTTAATAAAAAAATAAACACTCATAATTGGCTTAGATATAGATACAGCCTTTGATTCCCTAAATTGGGACTATTTATTCAAAATTCTGGTGTTATTTGAATTTCCTCCTTCCTTTGTTCATCTACTAAAGAATATATATACAAATAATTAAGCATATGTTAAGCTAGGTCCTTTCACCTCTGAATCTACACATATAACAAAGGGTACTAAACAAGGATGTCCCATGTCACTGATTCTATTTGCTTTGGCTATTGAAATATTGGCAGATTCAATATGTAACAATACAAAAATCAAAGGAGTAGATGTTTATGAACAATACAATTCTAAAGTAATGCTTTGCTTTATGACACATTATTAACATTATCCAATACAAAAGAGACATTAGAAGAATCAGATATTTTTATTGACACTTTTTACAGGACTTCAGGACCCCATTTCAATAAATCAAAATCAATATAGGGAAACAAGAATCTACCTTAAAATATCTATGAATTGAGTTATGCGAGGATAATAATGAATTAGTCTCAAAAAGCTACAATAATATCATCTATACAATTAAAATCTCTGGAAAAGTGGAACAAAATAATATTAACATTTGAAGATAGACTACAGTTAATAAAAATGTTTTACTACCCAAGATTCTATATATAGCTTTGGCAATACAACTATTACCAGAAAGGCATATACTCAAAGAAAAAGAAAAAAACTCATGCCTAATAAAATTTTTATGGTTTCCCAAAAGAAACAGAATAGCTTTAATACATCATATTAGACCATGGAAACAGGGAGGATCAAACTTACCTGATACAGAAAATATATAAAAGCATCAATTTCTAAAACAATCTCAGACTAGATAAGTCCAAATTATTCTGCAAACTGGAAAGAATTGCTAATTGTAATATCAATAAATGAATTTGATCTTCAAAAAAAAAATTAAAATAACAGATAAAAACAATTTGCCATGGCACATATTATGTATTAGTATGCAGTATAACATAACTAAGCCCACTAAAACTTGTATGATTAATTATTACATTGACTCATTTAGGAAAATTATTAATGCAAATATAGATTTAAAAATCTGGTTTGATCTTTTAACACCATACATAGTTGCAAAGAGCTATCCACATAAAACATACAGAGAAATAATTAATTCCTGGGAACAGAAAGGATTTGTTTGTTGGTTTCAATGTATCAACAAATTAAAAATTCTGGATATGCCAACAATAGAAACAACATACAAAATTCCACAAGATTGGCAAACTATGCAAAGCATTCTGACCTATTCACAAGATTTATACAGAATAATTAGTAATTCTTCATTTAAAGAAATACCTAAACTTACAAAATACCTATATGAAATTATATATAATGATTATGACATGGGAAATAGTATTTCAAAATTTTACAAGATATTGATACATTATAAAACAACACCCAAATCCTCATATTGGAATTACATAACAAATGGACAGTCATTACAGCTAACTGAAGAAATTAAATCAAATATTTTATTATTGATAAAACATACATCCTTTACACAATACTGGAAAGCTTTTAGTTGGAAATGCTTGCACACAGCATTCTTAACCCCAGATAGAATTATTAAAATGAATTCTTCCACAAAGTGAATATGTTGGAGGTGTGAGCAAATACACAATGCAGATTGGAATCACATTTTTTTCAACTATGTTAAAATTAAACCATTTTGGAATGGAATTAAAAACTTTTTACAAGCTTTATTTAATGAATTGTTTAACTTATCTAAAGCTCTAGTATTATTAAATGTGTACGTGGGTCCTCATTTGAATGAGTTTAATATGTATCTAGTATGGACAATACTTGCAATCTCAAGAAAGTGTATAACAAGAAGATGGAATACAAACATAATGCCAACTTTGGAAGACTTCTACAGCCTACTGAAGACCACAGCATGGTTGGAAATTAAAATTAAACAATTAAGGATTCATCTTAAGCCATTTATTAACAATCCATGGAAAAAAGTCTTCTCATTGATTGACACTTTACAATAACCGAACAGATACACTCTGATAACTGGATTGTTATACCTCTAAAGTAATCGTATATATTGACCTCTGTTATAGTGTCAGGCTGATGTAAATAGTGTATATAGTTATTTAAGATGTTATATAAAAATACTATGAAATTTATTCAACTGTATTTGAAAAATAAAAACATTCTGAGAAAAAAAAAAAAAAACATCCTGGTGGAATCACAAAATCAATTGGATGTATAACAAGAGGAAGAAAATCATGACAAAAATTAGAAGGTGCAGCACCCAGCAGGATAAAAGCACTCTAATTAAACTAAACAACTCAGAAAGTCTAGCAAGGCCAAATTTGAGGTAAGTCTGGCCTCCCAGGTCGAGGATAACCACAAAGCATTCTTTAGCTATGTCCACAGCCTCAAAGGCAATACACAATTGTGTGCAGAGCTCATTGGAAATGGAGCCACCTATACTGAGCCAGAAGATATAGCAAACCTCCTGGCTGTTAAATTCAGCTCCAACATTACTCCCCTCTTCCCCTCAACCTTCCCTCAAGAAATATCATCAAATATAACTCCCTCTACTATCACTAGGGAACGGGTCCTTAATACTCGCTCTAACACCAAGAACACTGTATCAACTGGCTCAGAATATATCCCAGGATGCCTTCTAAATAGCATATAACATGACCTATCAGGGCCTCTGGAATTACTATTTAACTGTAGCCTCCAAACAAGCTTCGTGCCTCATGAATGGAGAAAGCCAACAGTCATCCCTCTGCACAAAGGTGGGCCATCTACAGACCCTGGAAACTACAGACCCATAAGTCTCACTAGTCTTATATGTAAAGCCATGGAAATAATTATCATGGAGATGATCAATAGAGATATAGTAAACCTCCAGACACTGAACCCAACCCAGTCTGGTTTCGTAAAGGGCAAATCATGGCTACTTAACCCAGTAGACTTCTTTGAGAAGGTCACCAAAGTAATGGCTGAGGGCAAAATCATTCACACTGCCCACTGTGACCTGGCCAAGGCATTTGACACAATACCCCACTCAGGCATTGTTGACAAACTCAGGAGGTTAGGTACAAAATGTATGTCACCCAGTGGATAGCCAACTGGCTCACAGACAGGACCCAGGAAGTTAAAAATGGGGAGTCCACCTCTCTAAACAAGCAATCACAAGTGGAGTCTTTCAGGGATCAGTCCTTTGACCGCTCCCTTTTGGCATTTATTTCTCAGAAGTCAAGGCCAATGTCAGTAGTCTCTGGCTAACTAAATTTGCAAATGATTGCAAATTAGAAGCTGTCATTGAATCTCACGCTAACACAAATATTCTCCAGTAGGGGCTGACACAGACAAACAACTGGTCTTAGCGTTATGGACTAAAACTAAATGACAAGAAATGCATAATAGTATCCTTTGGGAAGTCATCCATCCCTGGTAAGTATCATATTGGCAACACACCCCTTAGAGTTGACCCAGTAGTCAGGGACTTAGGGACACACATAGATAGTAATCTAGCCTATGATCATCACATGTGTACAGTAGTGAGGAAATCATTCTATGTTGTGCAACTTATAAACAAAAGTATGGCATCTAAGTCCAAGGAAATCATTAGTCCACTGTATTCAGCATTCATCAGACCTATCATTGAGAACAATGCCCCCTTTAGTATGTACCTATCCAGGCATATCCAACAACTGGAATGTCCACAGAGGTTCCTCACTAAAAGAATATGGGACATTAGTAGCATATCCTATGCAGGCCACCTCAAGGTCCTATCCCTGTATTCTGTCTCCTACAGATTTTTGAGGGAAGATCTATTCCTGGCATACAGGGCATTGTCAGACCCCACTCTGATGGACCTCCAGCATATCCACAAAACACACAGTACCAGAATTGCCTATTCTAAAGATATAAACCTTGTCTGTGATATATATATATATATATATATATATATATATATATATATGACCTGCTGGAGAGATAGGTATGTATCACAGAGACTACCCCATCTATGGAACAGGCTCCCCATCCATGTGAAGCAGAGATCCTCTCTAATACAATTCAAGGGCAAATTGGACAATTGGATGGGAAGCTGGAAATTCATCCCTGGTTTGGCACCTTTGTCTCTGATGGTAAGCTGTAAATGGTTCATCTCCCAGGCCCATGCTTACACTTATCAAGGGTATCAGAACTCCTCAGATATTTGGGATGCATGTATAGGCTTAAAAAGGCCCTTGTGGTCATTAGCCTAGTAAACACCTATGAAGCTATGAACCTATTGAACCAAGAAAAATGCCATGCTTGCTGTAGAACAGGACACCCACCAGCAGCACTCACAGAAAGAAAATTATACACATTTTAAGAAAGCCTGTGTTGAAGGATATGAAGGTAAAATGGTGCCTACTCATTATTTACATGATGTCCTTACTGGCAAGGAAAGCCCACACTGCATGTATAAAATGTTTCCTCTGTATAGTGTTGCCATCTTCAGTCTGCAAGAGGATCCCATTGCAGATACAAAATAATGACAGTCGTCAAGCTGCGAACTTTGCACTTGATAATCTGAACAGTGTAGTGATGAATCAAATGGGATTCATACAAATAAGTTTCAAATGTTTTGAAACCAAATGAACTTAGATTGCAGATTTATAAATGGAAACTTATACAAATAATAAGAGCTTCCACTGTAAAAGTTTCTGATAAAGAACAAAAGGAAAAGTGAACTTTTGTCAATATATATGATACTGGGTTATGGAATGCTGCCCTTGAATCATTAACTTTGTAGCTGTTCAGGTGCAGTTTTCTCATGCTGTTTTCTGGACTCTGGAAAAGTGCAGGTTTATTCTAGAAATACTTCCTCTAGGAGCTATCTAACTGCACATGTTGCAGTATCACTGCTATACTGATGACACTCACCTTTATATCTCCTTTCCTCAAACATATATGGTGCTCTATAGAAGTGTAAAAGGCTGCATAGCTGTCATCTAGTTTAACTTTACTAAGACCAAAGCTTTGTACATGCATGCCATTAAGATATCCTGTAGAGCTCCTGGTCTTCAAACTGTTATCTATGTTACAAATCATCTGGAATTTGATTTCTGGCTGTGATTCCTTAGAACATTCATAAATTTAGGGACCTAATGTCAGCTGTTGTCTTATTTTACTTTTACCATTTAAGCAACAGTTTCTGCATGAAGCACATTACGCCATCAGTAGACATGCTCACTGTAATTCAGGTCTTGGTTATATGTTGGTTTATTATGTTGCTTAATATTGCTACTTACATTCAGCTGCACAGTTAAGAACATGGATAGCTGTGTTTCTGTTGTACACCCCAATGACAGGTTGGTGCCAGGTTTATCCTATCACTGCCATATAACATCCACTCTGCACCTTCTGCACTGGCTTCCATCTGAATCTAGGATTCTGGAGTAACCTATAAGGTCCCAGCACTTCCATACTACCTGCATGAATTGTGCACAGCCCCTTTGAAAAAGTTGCTTTTTCCCGGTTAGCCAGACAAGGATAATAGCTTGGTTGTCCAAGGGCAGCTGTTGTTCCCCTTGACATGTCTTGGGACCTCATGAATGCATGCCTTTTCTTATCGAGCTTAACACCACAGGGAGTCACTTTCTTGGTGGATATGGTGTTCTACTGAGAATAGCAATAACAGTCTCCTTAAGGAATACCTATTTCACCAAAAATTCGGACAATGACTTCTAGTTTACCATTCCTTGACTCAGCATTTGCATCCATCTGTCTATTATGTTTTTCTGTTGTGTAACAATGTCTTGTTAAATGCTTGCTGATATCTGTATTATAATTGCCAAGATACAAGCACATAAGTAAAGACTGAATGACTGACTAACTGGAAATGCATTGTAAAAAAAATAACACAAATCCGTGAATAGTGATTAGTCTAATGTCTACTTTTCCCTTTTGTATAGGTGAAGCCGCCAGGAAAGTGAGACACTAGAATTTAAAATACTTAAAGAAAATTAAAAACAATTTTCCAAATAGCCCACATATAAGACCTTTTTTTTTTTGGGGGGGGGGGGTCATAAATATTTAAATTTCATGTTTTAGGATTAAGTATAAATGCATATTAGATCCTAAAACAAATGCCTCTTTTGCATGGTTCCACACACGTGTGTGTGTGTGTGTGTGTGTGTGTGTGTGTGTGTGTGTATGTCTATGTGTGGGATTTTGTATGTACTCTTTGAAAGCTTTTGCCAAAGTACTACAGAAAACATTTTTACATTGTTACTTTTCCCACACTTATCCTGCTATATTTATTGATTGGATTTAGAATGTAAAACAATTGTACAGTTTAACAGTGTAATCAATAAATCTGAACAATATCTTTGACTTGGTAAATAAGGTATTATTACAGTGGACCAGTCTGTAGATCAAGGTAGTAGGCAGTATTTTTGCAGTTTTATGCCATCTTGTACACCAAATTAAAACAGTCACCATCGGTATATCCACACATACTGTCTCGTTAGCAAGGTTTATTGTAGTGAAAAAAGGCCATTCTGAAAAAACAAAATAGTAATAAAGTCAGCTAACAAACTGCATTACTTAAAACTATTAAAAATATGCTGTTTTGTTTGTTTAGATTATAAGACAAGTGATGGAGCTAACGAAATATATCATTTTTAAGAGTAGGAAACCACTTAAGGATTTAGAAAGGTGTTTAAATGTTGGTATTATATTATATAAAAGTTACTGATCAAATTATAAAGTATTGGAATGGCTGCAAGTGCTTAAACACATGTACAACACTGGATAGGGAACGGACCATGAACCGTCCTAATAGGTCCAGTACTCTCAGGTAAAAGGATGGTACTACCTGAATATCTGAAGTGCTTGGTATCAGAACCAGTCTTTCTCCAGGTCTTTATAAGTGCACTGCAGAAAGTCTAGAAGGAAAGGCTTATATTCTCATGAATGATACAAAGTCATCCAATGTGGCTATTGCACAAGAAGGTATAAACTGATGTGGCGAGGGGACAAAAGATTGGATAAAATAATAAATCATGACAAATTAAATTCAATAAAAAAAAAATGCAAAATATCACATATGTTTAGCAAGTACCTGTGAAAGATATATGTCACTGGAAAACTAATAGCAATAATAAATGCAGCAAGAGACGGGGGGAGTTGGCATTCACTTGACTTGATAGTAAGTAGGTAGTGTGATAAAAAGCAATACGGAAGCTACTAGAACCATGGGATAAATAACAGTAAGCCTCACCCATAGAAAATCAGACATTATTATCTCCCGTACAGACAGTCAAAATATTTTGCAGGGAACATTTTAGACACTTTGGAAAATAGGTATAAACACTGCTTAATGCAGTCTACATTATGTGACATTAGATCCAGGTTGTAAGTTTCTGCTTATTGCTGTCAGCCTATGCAACATACACATTTGAACACATCACTGGGATCATGGGTGCTGCCACAGCTATGTATTCTGTCTCTGTCATTCAGGATACATAGTACTTGCAAAGGGGTACAAAGCAATACACATCACTCGATATAATGTACAATAAACCAATGTCAGAGGGTAGCCATTTGAAATGTCGGGAGCTGCTAGAGTGAATCCTAAAATACAGCGACTGAATGGATGAACAAATGAGATGCCATTTCTCACAATATTCCCTTTTCTCCAAGTAATCTTGGAGTTGGTATATATAAGATCAGAGTGGTGGGGGAGGGGTGCCAGAGTACTTGGCTCCCCACCAAAAGAAATTTAAAACAGAACAGCAATTTTCTAGATTGGCTGTTCAACTGTGTTTTCAGTCTTTTTTTTTCAGCTTGTTGGCACTCAGCATTTGAAATGGTCACATGTCAATAGGGAGCCATGCCAGCATTACCCATCCCATAGTTGGGTATAGTAGTGCTCAGTGCCAAGTGGTGTACTCACATCTCTGCTAATGTTTAAAGGAACATGTTTTAGTCTAATCTCATCGCATCAACTATTATCATGTTCCACCTGTCAAAACAACAGCAGTGATCATGGCCACAGTACAACCTCACTGCAGTGTAAAGTGAACCCTTCTTAACCAACTAGCACAGTGCCAGTGGCATTAAGTAGAAGCACAGTGGCATGTTACACCAGCAGAGTGACATAATGCTTCATGAATATGCATAGTGCATGCTGCATAGGTTGCCATGGCACCATATGCCTGACAGAACCTGGTGGCATACAAGGCATTCTGGGATGCCAAGCAGCAAAAAAGAGGAAACACATGAACTAAACAAGCATACAAAAGGGGTAGTGGTCCCATTCACTGCAGTCATATCATGAACAAGCAATTAGTCTTTCTGATGTGAAGGAGAGTGGTCATTGAGGTCACTGTGTTAGGCTAGTTACCATAATATTATCATGTGTAGATAGCTAAAGAACTACATTGTTAATCAAAATATATCAGATGTGCATGCCCATACAGCAAAGCAGAAGGTAAATTTTAATTCTGTGCTATACTGTAATTTATGAAACAAAATAAAACAGGGTAAATCATTTACAGTAATTCACAAAAAAATAAACGGTATAGGTTGTGGAAAATTTTAAATCACAATGTCCAAATGTTAATTTAGTTTTATAGTACACGTATACAAAGTATCCCATAAAATAATTCTTCTCAAACCTTATCTCTCACAATTGTAAGGGGAATGACATGGCAGAGGCAATTTAATATAGAACATGATCAATACTTAAAAATGTGTTAATAGATGTGAGAATAAGTAAAAACTGCAAAAAATCCTAGCCAAGCTAGAGTTTTCACTGTGTAGTACATTGAATCTCCTGTAATGAAGGCACATGTTGCACATGAAAATCATCCTGTAAACACAGTCTCTTTAATTTTTAAGGTTTTATAGGTACACTTAAGTCCATAATGACAAGCCCTACTAGCCATGAACATGCTTAGTGAGCTCATCAACACAGTATAAATAGATTGCTTGGATGCATTTAAGAAACACATGGTTTAAAACCCAGATGATGCCCATATGCATTAAGGTGCCTGAAAAACATCCAAACTAGCATCTAAACCAAAAAGGTCACACAGACCAACCATTCAAAAAAATGTGCAAGGAAATCTCAGCCAAGGTTCAGTAACTAAAACTACAGATGTTTTTAAAAGGTAATTTGCATTTATCCCATGGGTCTCCATTACAGGAGGTATAAGGTATCATCAGACATTAAAAACTCTAGCTCGGCTAGGATTTTTTTGCAGTTTTTACTGATTGGTTTGTCTGGGTGACCTTTTCATCCTTTGGCTAGAGATGAAAACAACTTAATATGTATAATACTGAAAACAGAAAGGCAGATTAGTGATTGGGATAAAACATGTTTAATTACCTTAGCCAAATGCATGCAGTCTAAGTACTTAAAAAAAACCCAGAAAGACAGAGAGCAGAAGAGAGACAGAGAGAAAGAAAAAGCTGTGAGCAATGGGAAATTGTTCAACTTTACTTGATGGCTGGTTGTATGTGAATATCTACAGCAGCCTTCCTGAAGGGGAAGTGGAATGAAAAATAGCAAAGCAATCCAAGAATCAGTTTGTCAGACACAAGGCAAATGTTTTGAAACTCAGATGTTAAAGGAACCCAGCTGTTGAAGATCTACATTTTATCTAGTAGGTGAAGCAGCCTTAAACTGTTATTGTATTCATAGTTTCTGTGCTGCTTTTTATAGCAGTGCTATGTTCCTTTAGACATCCTGATACAGTACTGAACAATTTCCATATAGCCAGAACTACAGAGTCATCCTGTCACTATGTTACCATAATGATAACCTGCACATTTGAAAAAGTGTATTATTTTTGTCAGTTGGATAATAGTCAATGTGCAGTTCACCCAGCTATGGGTTAATGTGACAGAATGATGTCACTGTGGGGAGGGGAATTATCTCTTGCTACAAGTGTGGCCTTCTTGTTGATCATATTAGTAAAAGGATAAAAGTTTCTGCACCTCTAGTATGAGGGTTTTTTTTTTCCTCCACAAAATCATATATTCAAATTACTGTGCAAATGACATTTCTAAATATATTCACTTAGAAAACTGACAAACTGATGTCTTAAATGTCCGGTGTTTAAGGCTATGAGCTGGTAATTTGTTTCATCCTATGGATTTAGGTGTGAGTCACTAGTTACCACTCATTGGTTATGCAACTCTGAGCAACACTTTTAAGCAGAGAATATTCACAGGACACACCTGAGCTCACCTTGTTGACAAATCAATAAAATAATGTAGTTTACAGAGCCATTTTACAAAAAAAGTGTATGCATATATTATATTATATACATATATATATATATATATATATATATATATATATATATATATATATATATTTTTTTTACCAGCAGCTGTGAAAATATATTCATATGGGTTAGTGGTCCTGGTACCTATGGAAAGAAATTATCATACAACTGTCTTAGAAAATCAGATAGAGACAATTAAACAAGCTGTCTTAAGCTTGGCATTTTTCTATTGCAAAATGCATGCTGCCACTAAAATTCAGTTACTGGTATTAAAATTCATTTTAAAGTGCTTCTTCCTCTGAAGATGAATCACTGGCATTATGTTTTGACAGGCACAGCAATTGTGTAAAAGGTTTTGCTCAGTGCTACTAAGCTATTACATGCCATCATCTGCAGAACCTTGCTGCTTCTTGTTTGCCACACTTTAGACATCCCAATTACATGACTCAGAAGGGCACTGCTCAATGACACCAAGGTTTATAAATAGGACAGGAAGTCTTACGTTTTGATTAGTTTTGCATGTAAATCAGGAGCTCTATTTTCAACAATCCGTATGCAACAAAACGCACTAACGCATGGCTTAGAGCCAACTGCCAAGGCATGCTTTCTGCTTTCAGAGAGAATGATTGCATGGAAAGGCTTCATAGTATATCATAGTGAACAAGGATATGTTACAATGCACAAGAGAGATGCAGTACTTTGTAGCGATTCAGCACAGCATAATTCCAAGTGCCATCAGAAATGCATTGCTATTCCTAGGACTTATCTGTGCTGCAATCATAAATGTACAAGAAATTTCTTTCTGAAGGCCAAGCACATCCCATACTGCTGAACCCTTATTAACAGCTGTATCATTTTGTTCTCGGTATATTTCATTCAAATATATTTCAAGTTGCAGTACATATACCAAAATTCTTACATTAGAAGCTATTAAATACTGGACCAGTTATAAAATAAGCATGCATCAGACTGGATACAGGTCTGATATGAGAAAGGCATTTGAACATGAGATATTTAGTATTATTGAGTTTTGCAAAATGTTATGCATTAAAAAGGTGTGCTCTGTAGCTTAAAAAGATGCATGGCCAGATAAATCTGTTAACCATTTATACAGTTTTCCCTAGTCCTGCGACATGTGTTAAAATTGATCATGCATTTAGCAGAGTTCTTTTAATTAGTTATTACTATAACTTCATATTACAGCTATATTTGTCATGTAGGTCACCTGTCCTACAGTCTGTATTAAAACAACTTGTAATCATTTTAGTATTGTAATGGATCTGTACCTGCTTTATTCAATGTATATTATCTGTCAACATGTGCTACTGTGTGACAGCTGAGACTGAAACAGCCAAATTATACCCCCTTACTCTCAAATACAGTAGCTACTAGATGTTTTGTTAATTTAGTCAATAATTTCATTAAATAAAGTCTTCTGAAAAGCAGAGTAAGTATTGCCAAAGCTTTTGAGCCATTCATGATTGTTTTCAAACGTTCAAAGCAGATTTTTATATTTAGTGCATATGTTACAGTTTCCATGCACATAATTTCTGCAGTCAGTATAAGCCATTCTTATCCAAGAAATGATTCACCTTGAAAAGTGTGCAGTATCACTGCTAAAACTAGTAGAATATAATTAAACTATTACTTCTCACTCTATAACTCAGTGCCAGAACTTCACACTAAAATGCATTTAAACTAGATTCAATAGCCATTGAGATTTCTCTGCCAATCCTTCTACTAAAACCTACTCAATTCTCATGACTCCAGAAGGGGGGAAATATGCTAGGTTTCACACAGGCCAGTTCTATGTATCACAGTGAATGGTTAGCCCCAGAACACTGTGTGCCCACTTGTTCTTAAAGGGGCCATGCTATAATCTGGTAAGGATTTTCCTCAATGGCACTGTGTTGAGTCTACGGAAGTAGATGATCATGTGAGAAATACATACCTGGATGCTTCCACAACATCTGCATTCCTAAACAAATAAATAGATAAACACTGTATGTATGGAGAAGGTCGGTCCTTTTAACAACAGCAGTACGTGATTATTTATGCAATCTTACATTATTCCATCATATAATAACTTCAGTTAATTTATTGGTTATTTTATAACAGTGACATCATATGACACATGTTTAAAAGACAGCTCTTGCTTATACGTCCACTCCTGATGAAACTGAAATGGAGATGAAATAGTGATTGTCTAGTCAATGGACCAGTCCATTATTATATGTATAATATTTACTGCTATCATTAAATTTTTACCCCCAGTCATGAGCCCACACTTCAAAATAGGCATATAACAGTTGGCATCTTCTTCAGTTTTTATATTGAATGCCAGTTTTCTGAGGTGCTGTGAAAATCTGAGGGGCTGCCAGCCCAGCCAAATAGAATTTTGTAAATAATTCTATGTCATTATAAATATTAATATGATCCACTGGCTGATTTCACAAATGTAAGAAAACTGTTATGTGCTAAGCTTCAAAAATGTAACTACAGTGCACCCTGCTGGAAGAAAGCTGATAAGTAAAGAATTTTACAACTGTATATGATCTCAAGCTCGGAGACAGGATGTCTGGGCTAGGAATTTTTTTCTATTGTCCTAAGATATAGATAATTACTAGGTTTCACATGTAAAGTGTCTTTTATTGCTGTGGCTTCCTGGCAGGTGTAGATCAAAAAGAAATGTTAACATTTTGAATTTTGTGAGACTGGAAAACTTCAACAGAAGTGTCAAGGATGATGTAATCTGAAATGACTCAGTGTATTATCAATTTAAGGGCTATTTCAAAAAGAAAGAATAGCATTTGGCATTTTGTTCTGAAGCTGACAACAACTCACCAGCACTTTGTCTTGTAAGTAAAGTTATTTAGAATGTAGTTTCTCTTAGAGATAGATAGATAGATAGATAGATAGATAGATAGATAGATAGATAGACAGATAGAAATATAGCCAGATTAGTCTAGCTGTTTTCTATATTTATGTGAGACTATCCTACAATGTTTTAAAATATTTCATGTGATTTCTGAACTCTTTGTCATTGTGTTGAGTTAATAAGTATGGTTTTGTGTTTTTATTATTTATTATTAAATATTTTTAAACCTTTTAACTGTGGCTGTTTTGTGTAGAGATACTTTAAGTTCTCAGAGTACTTGCATGTATTTGGTGATACTGTATAAACCACTCCAATAGCCTTAACCCTGAGTTACACTTACTGTTCGATAACAGTAACATTACACAGTGGAATTGGACACCCTTTAGTAAGGGCCTTTATAGAAGCTGATAAGAGTAGTTCATGGCAGGTGGTACTACCGTATAGTCCGGGCAGAAAGGGGTATAGCTGGAGAACCTGTGCCAGTCTTCCACAGCAGTGTTTCTGTGTTTGTATATAAATCAAATCTCAAAGTGTGTGTGTGTCAGCTACTTAGGCAGGGACACAAAGCACTGGTTGGACAGAGACTGTACTAGAGGTTTTGGCTTGACTACTTGGCTGAGATCTGAACCCTATAGCTGTACCAGTGGGGAGCTGGAGAGAAAGGGAGAAACCAGCTCCAGACTGTGATCTCTGTATACTCTGAAGGGTAATTGTATTTTACTGTGTGTGCACTTGTTATCCTCCCAATGTGAACACCCCTCACTGGTGCTAGTGGTGAGGATTGAGGCTCCTTGATTACTGGGCCAGTGCATGGGCATCACAGGTGCCATTAGTTGAAGTGAACCAGTGGCTAACTTTAATTGTACACTCAAAAAAGTTATATTAATAGTTTCTCACATTAGTGAAGAATTTTTTCTAAAATATGTTAATTGGAATATGTTGTGCCACTGCCTGATCAAGGCCCTTGGACTCACTGACTTATCAGCTCCCTACTGAAATGATGGCAATTGAAATAATCAGTGCTGACATGCAGAAAAACAAAAGACAGAAACTGCTAGAGAAGAGCAGCTCTTGAACATCACTCTTCTCATTAAACTTGTTTTTTTATCAGAGGCAAGTCCTCATTATCCCCCTGAACTTATATATACCATCTCTGGGATTGGCATACCATGGAAAAAAAGGGAATATTCCAGGAAATGGTCATCTCAGAGTCAGTATATGTAATTTCATTTTTTCAGGACTCACCCTAGTGGGTCCTGACATTTGAAATGGTTACAAATCTTTCTTACTGCTTTCTCTATTAGCCAAAAATTCTAGTAAAGGTTATGACAGTGAAATGCTTCTACTTAGATTATTATAAGTTGAGTTGCAATCAAAATCATAGTTTAATGTAAGGCCACAATACTATTAGAGGTTAGCTTTTATCTCAAAAACTCGCTGGAGCAGTATTTGTGGTCCTTGCCAAGGTAATTGACTCCACAGATTATGCCACATTGCTAGTAGACCTTTCTCTGTATGGTCTTAATTATCTGCATATGTCTCCAGGTTTCCAAGTTATAATTAACAGACAGGAGATGGCATAATGATTAAGATCCTTTCCTCAAAGATACATGGTACAGGGTTTGAATCTGACCTCTAGTTATTAGCTAGGCTTGTAATAGTTTGCTGACTGATAGCATAGTATTTACCTGTGGGCCTATAGAATGACTGCTGAGCAGAAACACAAACTGTATAATAAATGGGGCTCAGGGGTGGAGTCAATTCTTGGTCCTACTCTACACTTCTTCTCATTGTACTATTTCAGTCATACAATGCAGTTTCTTAAAACCTCTGGGAGGAATTAGTTTATATTCCTTTATTCTAACCTAATGGGCCTACAGGTTAATTTAGGAAAACCAGGATTATGCTGTTTGGGACCCACTCGTGCCTTAACATGGTAAAGAAAGAGTGGCAGATTTTTACATATGGTCATGAAAATAAGTTAGAGTAAACGTTAAACAGCTGGAGGGTTGGTAAGATCCTTTTATTAATTTCCCTGCACATGTCTACAAGTCTATCTTCAAAATGACCCCTCAACTTGATGTGTGCTGATGTGCTAATAAGTTACTAGATGAAGGTAGATAACTCATAGATAAGGGCTTCCCCATTCCTACCTTAGAATAAAACTTCCCAGTTTTGGCAGTGGCATCTATTAATAAAAAAATGAATACAATGCAAATTATTCTAAACAGCATTTATAAATTATGAATGAAACTGTATGTCTCCAGACACACCTATTAACTTCTTTTCTCAACAATTCTGGACAAAGTCATAAACAATGGGAGTGCGAGGAGAACACATGCCCAAAATCAGGGACAATTTTTAAATATTACTTTAATTCAGTAAAGTTACTAGAACATCAGGTTTTGCATTTATATGCATTTTATGAATAATAAAAATATGAAACTAATGTATGGCATTAACGTCTAACTGTAATCCTCAGTGATTTACCAGAAAATCAACAATTTTACAAGGGACAGAACAAAAGTGTTATGTGGGCATGTCTTCCATGCACTCAATCAAAACACATTTAATGCAATGCCAGCTGGCTGAATTTGACACTCTGATGTTCCATTCTTCTAAATGTAGGTGAGGCACTGGAAAATTACCTACCCCAGCATTTTGAGCCTTCAGAGTTGGTTATATTAAATAAGGGACTGTTGGAGTGAAGCCTGTATATGTGGAGGATGGATGCACGCCTGCCAGTAGTTTCTAATTCTGATTTTCTAATCTTTCAGTAAAAGTTGATAACATTTGATCAAATGTTTTGAATAGTTCTAGAAGACCCTGAGCATGCAAGATGCTAAATGCTTGCCTTTATTTGCACTGAAAATATGGATGAAGCATAAAAAAGTGGAAAAACTAGGGTATCAGAAGTAATTTGAAAAATGTTAAAGTACATTAGACTAATGGCCCAGGTGTTAAGGATGGAAATAAGTGGCCAGTGTTGGTTCACCTATCTTGGAGGAAGGGAGGCTACCTGTCTCACAGCAAGAACAGCATGAAGAGCCTGGCAAGCTCAAGACTGCAAGCAGAGTGCCGCTTAGTCATAAAGTTGCACTTGAGCGAAACAGCAGATGCATCCATAGAAGACAGCTATAGCAGAGTGCTGCCTAGTCACAAAGCTGCACTTGAGTGAAAGAGCACATGCATCTCATGAAGACAGCTATAGCAGAGTGCAGCTTAGTCATAAAGCTGCACATGAGATAAAGAGCACATGTATCCCTTGAAGGCAGCTGTAGAAGGGTTATCAGGCAGGGTATATCGCTGCACCAGCATACTATGCCTCCTCACTAGCGCTGAACATGAAATGGGTAGAGCTGGAGGGGGGTACAAAGATGGAACCAGTAAACCCAGTGAATGAGGAGAAGAGCAATTGTTGGCAGTTTATGGTCACCTGCATAGGAATCTATAAAAAGGCAAAACAAATATTTAGCATCATTTTAACATGGAGGACATTTGGTCTAGCAGAGGTTAGGCTGCTGTCCTTGGAATTTTATACCATGAAAGAACCAATTAGTAGGTGGCAGTTTTGATCACCAAGAAATATAAAGGATGACTTGAGGAGGGTAGACTAATCCACAGGGATATGTCTATAATTGCTACATAGGAACAGAATCTCCTACCAACACAGAGATACTGATGACCAGTAAGGGCAGACCACTGATTTATTATCATTATTAATGCAGAGTAGACCATAACAGAGAACTATTGATTTAAAACAGCAGGTCATTTAAAACAAATGATTCAGTATAGCTGTAAATTAACGAATCCTAAACTGGTTCCAATCATACAGGGGCAAGGAACCAAAAACAGAAGCTGAAGCAAAAATAAAAATAAATAAGTAAACAGACATGCAAAGAAATAAATCAAATAGGTAAGTAAATAAATAACAACATAACTAAATAACTAATAATGTTAATCACATTACTTTGCCTAGTTATAGACTGTAAAGTATTACCACAAAACAATCTCTAGAGCATTTGTTAATAGACTATGTGAAGAAACTAGCTTTCATTTATGTTGTAAGTTTCAATGATATATTTATCTTCTGATTTTATTTTGCCTATTGCTAAATAACAGCAGTTAATATATTTTTTAATGGCAGAAGAAGAACTACTTCAGACTGCACAATTAGAAATAGTACTCACTGAGGTGGCCTTTTAAAATCAAAGATAAACTCAAGACCACACATAATCACCACAGTCAGGCTGCAGCATAGCACACTTTAGAAAGGCAACAGTGTAAACTTCTGAATGCCAGCTTCTTGGCAATGCTATTGCTTCAACATACCATGGATCAAAGAAATGGAACCATTTCAAACTGTACCGTTCTTTAGTGTTATGATATTTCTAGAATAGATGGGTCTGTTATCCTATACTTGTTAAATAGCTAAAATATGCCCCATACATGTCTGATTACTGGATTGCTACTGAGAAAAGTGTAGATCAGAATGTGTGTATGTACCTTTAAGAAGCATTTCCAGATGTAGCACGTGCATATAAATACAAAGCATGTGCAGGCAGCAGTGCCATTTTGAGAGAACAGCCAGAGTGTTAACATGTATGAGTGTAGTAGTCAGTCTGTTTATAAGTTTATTTAAGTTTAAGTTACAAAGCTTCATTTCTGATGTGTTTGTGTGTAATAAAACTGCTTGAACAGAACCCACGAATGTTCGTCTGTTTTATCCTTACCAGATGAGCGACATGGTGTCAGAACTGGGATTAGAAGAGCAACTTCTATGAGCCATGACATACAGAGTTGAAGGTGAAGGCAGACTAAGCAGGTGGAGTCAAACAAAGCACAGACAAATGAAAAAGGACCAGAAAGGAGCTAAAGGTAAAGAAAACTGTACAAATGATTTATTTGGCAAAGAAAATGAAATGGTGCATTTATATGGCACAAAACACTTTATTAATCAAATGAGTACCACAAAAACATATTATTAAGCAAACAAAAGGCATGAACTGCATAATTAATTAAACAAAATATTTGAAACCAAAATATTTGATAAAACTAGCAAAACTATTCATATGGGGCTCAGAATTATCTTTGGTTTGCATAATGAGCATGCTTAAAATAAAACAGGCACAAGAAAAGTATAATGAGCATAATAAGAGATTAAAAGGGCATAATGAGTACAATAAAAAGGGCAAATTAAGTTTAACAAGCAAGGCAACTGCATGTTTTTTAGTAAAAGACTGTGCTTTGGCCACAAGCTACTATTGTGCATTGACCAAAGCCATTCAAAGCATAACTAGAGTTATTTGAAATGTCTCAAAGTGTGTGCTTTATTACGGTGCAATTATTTCAAAGAGTCTGCTGTGTGCAAAGTAGAGTTATATTGCAAAGTGCAGTCAAAGTACAACCATTTTGAAAAAGTTCTTGTGCTGTGTGCATTTATTCGCAGAAAGCTGCCATTTCAGAGTGTTTCTTACACTGTGCAGAGTCATTTTGCAAAGTACAGCCATTTTGAAAGGCTCTTGTGCTTTACAGTTTGTTTGCAAAGTGCATTCGTTATGGTGTGTTTCTTACTCCAGGCTGATTCTGCCATGTACAGTTTATTAGCAAAGTACAGTCATTTTGAGTATTTCTTACACTTATAAGGAGTGGTTTCACAAAGTTCAGTGATTTCAGAGTGCTCTTGTGCTAAAGAGACTTTTTTGGCAAAGTGCAGTTATTTCAAAGAGTTTGTTGTGCTTTTGGGCATAATGACAATGGACTGGCATAAAGTTCTGGTATATATATATATATATATATATATATATATATATATATATATTTATGTGTGTATGGTCATACATGATTTCAAGCACCTTCACTACTCTGTGTTGCTATGGCAGAGGCATTTCACAGACTTCAAGCACCTTCACTACTGTGTGTTGCTATGGCAGAGGCATTTCACAGATTAAGTCAACTTGTGTTTGATCATAATATAGCAGAAGAGTGGAGAGTATTTTAACAACAATATGATATTTTCATATAAGCAGCTTTTTCTGACAAAGATACACGCACTAGGGCATTCATTCTGCTTGACTAGGCTGGATCAGAGGCTATTGAGAAAGAGCATTCATTTGTGGATGCCCCAAACGTATATGCAGGAGAAGGGGCAAACCATCATACTGTAATACCGGCTGAATCACGGGAAGACCCTGAGTGCTAAAAATGTAAATTTAGAGAAATGCGTATCCCCAAGACAAATGTTACATTAGAGAGGCACTTATTTTATACAAGAGACCAAAAGCCAGGTGAAACTTTTGCAGTTTATATCACTGACATGAGAAATAAAGCCAAAACGTGCAGATTTGGTGATTTGAAAGATGAGTTAATAAAGGACAGGCTTGTGTGTGGTGTTAATAGTGCTGCAGTGAGAAAGATTTTGTTTCATGACAGTGATTTAACATTGAGCAAAGCCATAGAGATTTGTCAAATCCATGAGCTCACAGAAAGGCACACAAGTATGCTTACAAGTGATAACAGCATGGTTTCAGCAGCCTCTAGAGCAAACGTAGACAGTATGCACTATATGGCAAGTAGAAACAGGCCTAAGCACATGGCAGCAGAAACCCCTGCAGGTGCAGCAAGGAAAACCCAGAGCTTTTTAGCAAATTCCAAGACTAGCTTAGTGAAAGGAGCATGCTCAGTACAGTATAAGAGTGAGTCAGCAAAACCCAAGTCAAGTCTTATTGATAACTGTCATGATTGTGGTGCCAACCATGAGTCTAAAAGAGAAAAGTGCTTATTATTTGGTCAGCAATACCACAAGTGTAAAAATAGAATCATTTTCAAAAGTTTAATAAATCAAGCAAGCCTTATTCAGTTATTAAAAAAGGTCACTCAAGAAAGCAAGCTGATCATATAGAGAGCTGCAACCCTACTTTCTACGTAGATGGTGTATCAGTGGTCAGTGAAAAGGTTAGTGAAGTAGATTTCTTGGCAAAGAATGAAACATTTTGTACTGCCCTGATCAATGGTAAACCCACAAAGCTCAAAGTAGACACTGGTTCAAAGTGCAATGTAATGTCAACAGAAATATTTGCTAAAGTGAGAGCTGGTGAGCAACTTAATTTGGTCAATTGTGCGAAGCTTGTTGCTTATGGAAGTGAAGAGATTCAAACTGAAGGTTCAGTAGTGCTTTCATGCTATTCAGCTGGGAACAGTTACAGCTTGCAATTTTATGTAGCCCAAAGACTTGTGAAGTCAAATCTTCACTACTGACTACATTCAGTACCCTATTTGGTAGAGATTCCTCAGGATGCCTTTTGGAATAAATTCTGCCAGTGAATTCTTTCAGCATGCAATGGAACAAATTTTTTCAGGCTACCCATGTGCAATAATAGTTGATGATTTATTAGTTGGAGGTAATGGTGAAGCACAGCATGACAGAAACCTCAGGGAACTTCTAGACAGAGCATGTGAAGTGAATTTAAAGCTCAATTCTCTGAAATGTAAATTCAGACTACCAGAAGTTACTTATGTAGGTCATTTATTTACCAGTACAGTCTTATGATCAGATACTTCTAAACAAGCAGCCATTCTTGACATGCCAGCTCCAGACGGTTTACTATCAAAAGGTTGAAATTCATATGGTCAAACATTCATTTGATTGACCCATATGGTCAACACATGAATACTAGGTAGTTCATTTGGTCGACAGGAAGTACATGCAAATTACCTGTCGACATTATGTTGACAGCAGGGCAAGGATATAGCCTTGTCAGCACTGTTGTGCGATCTCGGAGTTGTAATATATAAGTAGCAGGGGGTGTGTGGGGTGCAGGGAGACACAGTAACCTGCAAAAACACTAATGTCATTGTTGCAGGTGTTTTTGACCATTTAAACTTTGACATTTTTTTCAGTATTTTGAACATTGACTTTTGACATTATGAATGTCGACCATATGAATTTCAACATTTTGAGAGTAACCAGCTCCAGACAATGTCCAAGCCTTACAGAGTTTTTTTTTTTTTGGTATGGTTAACTATTTGGGCAAATTTATCCCTGATTTTAGTGAGTTAACAGCACTTTTAAGAGAACTGACACACAAAAAATGTTGCATGGTCATGGTTAGAACAGCACCAGACACCATTTGATAACCTCAAACAGCAAATTGCTAACCTGCCTACATTAAGGTACTATGATGTCCACAAACCAGTAGTTCTTTCTTGTGATGCTTCAAAGTTTGGTCTTGGTGCAGTTATTCTTCAAGTGGGCAGACCTGTTGCTTATGCATCTAGAATTCATACCCAAACTGAAATGCAGTTTGCACAAATTGAGAAGGAATTTTGGAAAGTGTGTTCACATGTTCGAAGTTCCATGATTATATTTATGGCTGAGCAATCCAGACAGAAATTGACCACCAACCTCTAGTTACTATTTTAAAGAAACCTATGCATTCTGCTCCAGCAAGACTACGAAGAATGATGCTCAAATTGCAAAAGTTAAATTTCAAAATGGTGTATACAAAAGGTAAACTTCTTTACCTGGCTGATACCTTATCCAGATCACCCAGAAATACCACAGAGCAGCTTGATGCAGAGAATTTTGACTTCGATGTCATAGAGGTGAGCAATTTTTTTTACCACAAGACATGATGAGCTGAGAGATCATACAAAGACTGATCCAGTTTTGCAAATGCTCAACCACTTCATCAATGTAGGATAGCCATCAAAGTAAACCTGTGTACCCCCAGAAGTGCAACCTTACTTTCCATAAAGAGATGAGAGGCTGATGGAAAATGGTATCATTTTCAAAGGTCCAAAAGTTGTTGTTTCTACTTCTTTACAACATGAATACATTCAGATTTTACATTGTGGCCACTCAGGTTCCGGTTGTACCAAAAGAAGGGTGAGAGGACTAGTATTTTGGCCTTCTCTAGCAAAGACATTGATAATGTGCTTTCTTCTTGTTCATTGTGCAACAGTACTAAGCCGCATTTGCAGAAAGAGACACTTCATCTAAGCCAAATTCCTGAACTACCTTGATCAGCAGTAGCAACTGATATACTTGAGTGAAACAGTCAACATTACTTAGTGTTGGTAGACTCTTATTCTAACCAGTTTGAGATCGATTTGCTACCTAACCTAACTTCCAGTGCTGTTATTACTAAGTTGAAACATCATTTCTCAGTCCATGGTAGTCCACACAAAGTTATTTCTGACAATGGTTCTCAGTTTACCAGTCAATTGTTTCAGAGATTTTTATCCATTCCTACTAGCAGTCCTGAATATCCTCAGTCAAATGACCTTGCTGAACTTGCAGTATAGAGCAAAGCAATTATTGGATAGGTCAAAGCGTGACAATACCAGTATCTTCTTGAATTTACTCAATCTTAGAAATATACCCCGTGGACAATCTACTTGGCTCGCCTGCAAGAGACTTCTATCTAGGCAAACCAAAACAACCTTGCTTATTAGTTCTAGTTTGTTGGTCCCTAATGCTAAAAACAACAGAGCAATCAAAGCCCAACTTTTTAAGAAGTGTTCTTCTCAGAAGTCCAGCTGGATAAAAGGATCAGATTTCTTCATCCATTAAAAGAAGGAGAGGCAGTGAGGATGCAAACGGCAAAAGGCTTTGAAATAATTGGTCAAGTGAGAGGTATATGTACCAAGCCGAGATCCCACTTAGTGGAATCTGAGTGTATACAGTACAGGAGAAACCACAAACATCTTCTTCCTGTATCAGAAACGATATCACAGCATTGTATCTTTGATATAGACTCTAAATCTCAGAGCAACATTGACAATGTTCATAAAGGAAAATATGTCGCATTATCCATTCCCATTCCAGATGATGTCCCAGTTGTCCCCAAATCTGAACATTCCTTGAAGACAGTCGCCATTGCTAGATCCAATTCTGACTTTTATGATATATGATCAGGTCGTATTTCCAGACCTAGTGTAAAATACACAGCAACTTGGATATAATTGTTTTATATATGTCTAATTTTATATGAATGCATGTCAAATAATTCTGTATAACTGCATGTCAAAAGATCATTTCAGTAAATTGCATGTCACTGAATACTGTCATTTCATATAAGGACTATTTCTTAAACAGGGAGGATGTAGATCAGATTGTGCATATGTACCTTTAAGAAGCACTTCCAGATGTAACACATGCATATAAATACAGAGCATGTGCAGGCAGCAGTGCCATTTTGAGAGAACAGCCAGAGTGTTAACATGTATGAGTGTGGTAGTCAGTCTGTTTATAAGTTTATTTATGTTTAAGTTAAAAAGCTTCATTTCTGATGTGTTTGGGTATAATAAAGCTGACTGAACAGAACCCACGCATGTTCGTCTGTTTTATCCTGACCAGATGAGGGCCAGAATTAAATGAAGATTTTATCCATGTCACTCATTTACTAGCATGCAATTTAGGAAATCGAAAAAATCAACACGAAGACAACCTTCCTCAGAAGAGAACAGAACAGTAAGGCAAGCCTGTTTCATTTATGTTAAAACATTTTAGCTCTATAACTTACGATGCTTAATCAGAATTGGCTAAAATTAATTTTTCAGCAGCAGAACAAGTTGAATTTATGAGTGCTGGCATTCCTGATTATCTCTTAAAACACAGATTCTCATTTTGCGTTTGAGCTATTAGCTGTCATTTGTAAGAATAAAAGCTATTTTCCTTTGGGTCCTCTTGCAGTTTAGTACAAAGTTGATTTATAGAGACTGTGTTTATCAGTGGCATGGAAAGTTTTTGTTAGCAGTACAACTGCAGCAAAACATATCTAGCTCAGTGACCACAATGGCATTTAAATAAGGGTTTGAATCCTAATAATAATTCAATGCAACTTACCCAAACACATCTCATGTTATTTGTCTACCACTAGAAGGTAATACATTTTATTTATCCATTTGTCAAAAAAACAAATAAGAGAAAGCCTATTGTAATTTTATTATAATCAAGAAATAAAAAAAAAAATAATATTTTTTGGAGCTGTCAGCTATACAATCAAGACTGCAATTTAAAGAAATGTTTTAAAGGATAAATCAGAAAAAAAAAACTTTTTGGTGCAAAAAAAGACATTTTATTTCTTTAAAAAAAAATTACTCAGACTAACATATTCAGTTAAATATTTTAATGTATTTATTTTGTTGGCATCTATAAGCAACAGTCTTAATGAAATTACACTTAGGCAAGACATGCCGGCTTGTCTCTGTCAAAAACCTGAGAATAAAACCTGTTGATTCAGAAACAAGGTTTGTATCATCTCAAGTTTCATTTAAATGTCTTCTTCACTGATTGAAAAGCACACATCACAAAAACTAGGAAATGTCAGTGGTGATAACAAAAAAGGTAGAAAAAAATAAAAACATTTGACACATTGCTAGCAGTGGCTGGTTAACTGATATCTTAGAGAGTGCATAGTACCAAACAGATGCGATAGTAGGGCATTCAAAAAATTGGAAAATGGAAAGTATATCTCAGACAGGCACATAGCTGCTTCCAACCACTCATTTTACCATCACTGCAAAATCATGACCTGGACTGTTACAAGCATTGTTACATTCCTCTCTGGCCCAGCTCAGTACATATTTTATTAAGACTGTCTGAAAGGTACAAGCCCCGCTTGTAGTGAGAGCATCAAGGGTATTCATGACAGGGGATGGGGGTTATGTCTCACCTGCATGCTGTGGAAATAAGGAATATGGCAGCTGTGAGTTTGGCCTAGGTGGCTTATTTAATGTAAGAGTGTAATGTATAAATTCAGAACCTGAAAAATGAAATCTTCAGAATACCATACAGAATAAAAAAACTGATAGTTGTTATTAATATGCAGTGTATCCGGTCCTCTCTCAACATTCACTAAATAATTTTTCAGCAATGAAGATCAAACTGCAAATTGCAGTCTTAGTGGTCTGAAAGAAAATGTAAGTTCTGCTTTACTAAATGTTGGGATGTCTCTGATCTTAATCGCATAGAAACGTATCTTGAACTACACCTCTGGTTACTAAATAAAACACACAGTAAGTGAAGAATGCAAACTAGTGTACATTTTCCAAAATTAATTTAAAAAAACAGCGTTCAACAGGCAATGCAGTTGTATACTCTGTCTGAGTCCCAAAAAACTTTAGAATCACAACAGGGTACCTAAAACCCCAATGTTAGTTGCTTAACTTATAACTGTGTCAAGTCTCAGTTTACCTGGATCAGACATTAACTGTAGACCATGGTCTTTTCTATACTACAAGGATTTTAATTACTAGACAACTCTTTATCAATACACTGCAGTTTTGTCATCACCCTCTCAAACTTGAAATTATATTAACTGATAATGCTTAAGGATACTCAGCAGCTCTGTCCATCACTGAATATAGAAATCACATGCAAACAGTGAGTACTTTTCCCACTAAACAATCTTATTTATCCAGTGCATTCCCCACTCATAATAAGGCCTAGTCTTGCATGACATAATAGTTAAAGTGTTTGTTGACAATAGTGTATGGACTTTCCATCAATGGTAAGTCTATAAAATGAAGAAAGTTATTCACTGCAAAACTTAAGAATGTTTTTTTTTTTTTTGTTTGTTTCTACATATTTGCTAATACTATAATAAAAGGAAAAAATTGCTGTCCAGGACCAAAAAGGAGCAAGTGCCTAATTGGAAGCAATCTCTCTTTAGCCTGAACAAGCAAATAAGAGCACTACTGAAATCCTCCAAAGCAAACTTTGAGTCCAAACTGGCCACGTCCACTAAAGACAATCATAAGGGAAGCACCCAGATCTTCTCAAAACTGATGGTCAAGGACACCACATACACAAATGCTGTAGATATAGCCAACCTGCTGGCAGACAGGTTCAGTGAAAACTTTACCTATCTGTCCCCTCATCAGTAAAACAGGACATCTCCAGAACCTGCCACCCTCCCCTTATCTCTAGGGAGCAAGTCAGCATTGCCCCCTCAAATGCAAAAACTACAGCCTCCATGGGACCCGATAACATCCCAGGCTGCATCCTACATGAACTCAGGCAGGAACTTGCAGCATCATTAGGCACCCTATTCAACCAAAGCCTGAGTACCAGCTTCATCCCAGCCGAGTGGAGGACAGTCACTGTCATCCCTTTGCACAAAGGTGGAGTGTCCACTGATCCAGGAAATTATAGACCCATCAACCTTACTAGCCTGATTTGCAAGGCCATGGAGCAGATTATCATGGATCTCACTAACAAAGAAATTGTCATCCTCCAGACACTCGAACCCACACAGTTTAGTTTCATCAAGGGTATGTCATGCCTTTTAAATTTGGTTGACTTCTTTGAGACAGTCACCAAGGCCATGGACGAGGGGGAGATGGTGCACATCACCTACCTTGACCTGGCCAAAGCCTTCGATACTATGCCCCACTCAGATATAATAGATACACTCTCTCAACTAGGCATCAATCCATATGTTACCAGATGGGTAGCAAACTGGCTCATTGTTAGAATCCACCTAGTCAAAATAAGGTAAGCCACCTCAAGCAGTAGACCTGTAACAAGTGGTGTACCTCAGGGATCAGTCCTGGGGCCTCTACTGTTTGGGATATACATTCCTGAGCTGCAAGCCAAAACCAGTGGGCTATGGCTGACCAAGTTTACAGATGACTGCAAGCTGGGTGCTGTCATCAATTCCCCTGTGGACATCCTTCTCTCCCAAACAAATGACTGGTGCCAGAAACATGGCCTCAAAATGAATGACAATAAATGCATCATCATCCCCTTTGGACAGAGTGAAACCCCGACAAATTATCACATTGATAATAAGATCCTAAGCATGCAATCAGTCATGAGGGACTTGGGCACCCAGGTTGATAGCAAACTGACTTTTGACCACCATATTGCCTCCATTGTATGGAAAGCTTTCTACACGGCCCACCACCTTTGTAAGGGTATCTCATTCAGGGACAAAGTGGTCATAACATTCCTGTATTCTTCCCTTATAAGACCCATCATTGAGTACAATGCCCCTTTCTTCATGTACCTCACAAAGCACACTGAGGAGCTGGAGAGATCACCAAGGTTCCTCACCAGGGGAAACCAGGGCCTTAAGCATCTACCCTACACAGATAGGCTAAAGGCCCTGTCCTTCTGCTCAGTCTCTTACAGATGCCTCAGAGGTCACCTCTGTCTGGCATATAAAGCAATCTCATTCCCTGCCTTGATGGGACTGCTGCATATCCGCAAGTCAAGCTCCAGTTGTATAACCCACACATGCAACCTCTACCAGGTCTATGACATCAATAGGACTTGTTGGTGGGACAGATTTGTGTCCCAGAGACTCCCCTTTTGTGGAACAGACTGCCTCTCCATGTCAAGCAGAGTACCTCATTAACCCTTTTTAAGCACAACCTGGATAACTGGATGGGGAACAGAAAATACACACCTGGGATTCTGCCTGTGTCCCTGCTGGACAGTGGCATAGGGTGCTGATTTGTTGGAATATGGGCTAAATTATTGGCTAGGTTTGTAGGGCATCAGGGCCAATAGCCTAGTAGCATCCTATGATCCCACAATATAAAACAAAAACACTTCCTCATGTGCCTATCACAAATTACCATGTGCAATCAAACTCTGATGTTTTAAAATGCCACAGTGAGGGGACCAGTTAACTAGTATCACTGGTGCACAGCTGGCACTGACGGTTGCCCAATCCATGGAAGTCAAGTCCCAGAAGTTTAAAAAAAAAGAAACAGGTGTTTGTGTTGAATGGTGCTTGATAATAAACAAATCTCATCATCTCTCACAGCACCTCACTTTTCAAATGCACTCCCAGCTCTCATATACTCTGTTACCTTATACGCTTCACTACAGGAACATCCGCAAACACCTTTATTCACTCCTCAGCAGCTCGCGATGAACTGAAGTAAGTACTTACCAGAAAAAGTTTTTCTGATTCAATTAACGTCTAAAGCACTTCCTACAAATGATAATAAGTTGACACCTCCATAACATTTAAGCCACAGCTTTCACAATACATTGGGATCCTTCAAAGATAGCTCTAATCCTCTTAGTACAAGAAAGCTGGACAATACCACAAATACTGGGGGGGACAAAGACAAAAATAGAGACACTTTTTAAATATTGCTCTTACAAACTTAGAAAGTTGATTGACTAGAAGATTTTGCATTGGCATGAATTTTCTAAAGTATATGAAATCTAAAACTCAAATGTCTGCCATTATTTTCTGACTTCAGTCCTCAGCAATTTGCCAGTGATTTACCAGAAAAACACAATTTTATGAGAAATGGGCCAAATATGAGGCAACATATGGACATTCTGTGAAAATCTGGACAAATGAATGTTTCTTCAATGACCTGTACAAGTTTTCAATACTTTAGGCAAACAGCATCAATCTGCACTCTACCCACACCACCTTATAAAGCGAGGAACTGTAACTGTGTAGTTCTGCCCTGAATTCAGTTTCAATAGTCATCATGAAGTAAGTCTGGCAGATATTTCACTACATCTATAATGGAATCCTACAATGATTTTTTTAGAAAATATTGGAGAGACATTTTGAAAATCACTAAAGGTTGAAATCTGCACTACAAACAATTAATATTTTGTTTTAATTCTGGGAACTTTCCAAACTTAAGGGTACATTATGAGCATTTTCTTTGGATGACATTATCACTGTACAGCTATCATTTCTCAGATTTATATCTACACTTGTTTTATTAATCTAAATCACACTTCATTCAGCTTTGAAAATAACATTTTGCATCTGTCTGCATCTCTTCTTGTCATAACATCATAAAATGCTATACTGAAGCTTAAGGCTGAAGCAAGAACAAAAACTGCAGCTGATGTAACTGCATCTGATTTTGTGAATTCTGCATTGTAGCCTGGCAGTTTTAACAGCTTGCTCAACCAAAATTCAACATAGTTATTTGCTTTGACTCCTTCATGAATGTGATACATGTTATTTTCAGATCCGGGCCAAAATGCATTGTTTGTAACAGCAAAATGCATTTCATTGTCAGCTGGAAAATCATATGTTGGTTTTGCAAGTGAGAAAAGAAAGAGAGTAGCTAAAATTCAAGGCTGAAGCTACTCAAAACTTCAGAAGTTATTATATACAATTAATGAGATGAAGAAAGTTTCTGGCATCTTACAGTATTTCCTCTCAAAATTTATTTTGTTCTATATTTAAAGACCTTCATGACTACAACAGCTATCCAGGCAAAATGCTTTGTTTGCAGTATGAAAGGTTTTGTTCTTGTCTAGTGAACTGACCTTTTGCCACCTGTATGAACACTTTACTAGTGGCATTTACAGATAATGTCATAAATATTATTGTTAAATTGAGAAGAGAAAGTATTAATGACAAACTATAAAAACATAACACTAAAGAACATAAACTGTCCAGTATAAGATGGCAACATTAGAGATATACATTTACTTTGCCAAATGCAGCCCTATAAGTGATAGTGTTCAAGGAATCCACACAAAAATTATTACATAGCGATTTTTATACGACCCCTTCATAAAAGTGAACATTTCATCTACTTTTTTGTTTTTCTGCATCACAAAACTAGACTTCTGCTGTCACTTAAAAAATGTAAAAAGTCTGTCATGAGCATTATCATTACTTGTGAAGTTACTGACAATCCTCTGATTCACAAACATAATGTGCTGTTACACAGTGGTGCAGCGGGTAGTACTGTCAACTCAAAGCAAGAGCTTGTCTTGTTTTGTTCTCGGTTGGGGTGCCTTCTGTGTGGAGTCTGCATGTCCTCCCTGTGTTCACATAGGTTTTCTCTGGGTTCCAAAGACATACTGTGGATTGGACACTCTAAACAGGCCACAGGTATGAGTGTGCATGCATGCATGTGCATGGTATGGGAGAACAACGGCAGCAGGGTGTGAATGCTGTCTCTAGATGATGGTTGCTGCCAAGGTGAAATAACAATCCTATGTGCAAAAATGAGAAAAAGAGGGTTATGGATGGATGGAGTTTACAGTTACATATATTCGCTATGTGCATTGTGTTAAGTAAGCAGTCATGTCATTAATGGGATTCATAAACATGGGTCACACTAATGATATGTTGTCACAGTGTTTACATGAATTGTGTGCATAGTAGATTCATGTGTACAATGTCCAGTTACTGTGGAAGTAAGTGTAAGCATGCTTGCAGGGTGCACACATAGCACCCTGCAGATACAGCCTTTGCACTATATTTTTTGTCCCGTTGCAGCGGGGAGGCCCAGTAGATGCCACGAGTAAGTGGAAGCATTGAACATTTCACCATAGCTCTTGCCTACTGCAGAGTTTGCTGTGCAACGTGCTTCACAATCATGGACAATATCGAGTCATAAAATCTTTTTTGCTCATTGTCCCTTTATTGAGAAGGACATTGCACTGTCCATTACAGTTAGGCTGGGTGTGGCTGAGTCAGTGTATTTGTGTGCACTGTAGAGCACAATGAGATTTTTCAGTGAATCCTTTAAGAAAAAGCTAACGACATCAGTGCTGTCAGAGCAAATAATGGTGATATAGCTGCTCCCTTCTATTACGCTGAACAGCAAATCAACAATTCTTGTTCCAGGTGCCAGCACATATATTTTGTAGATTCCATCTGTAGATGGAACCCCCGTAAAGCCCTGTCCCTGCTCTGTAGTATAGTATGTGATTCAAATATTTATAAATCATGGACAATACTGTGGATCCTTCATTAGCATATTAACTAACTAGGCACGTGGTGTCCACTGGGTTTAAGCCCACCTATGAACTGCACAGGGCTATGATGTATGATTTATACCACATATCAGCCTGCATGAAAGTTAACTATGTCTAACAAAATCACCAGATATTCTGCAAAAAATAAAAATGTTTACAACAACCAGTGCTATAAGACTACAGTTAATATTGTAAAGCCATGTTCCCTTTCAATTTTAAGTCATTTTTCAATATATTTGCCCAGATTAACAACAAAGTCATTTATTTTACAGCATGCAATTACTCTGTTTGCCATCTCTTTCAGCTCGTGAACATATTTGTCTTCCTTGTTGAAGGAGAATTTGCATTCACAATGCAAATCACCTTGAGTTACACACAATATTTCCTACAGTTAATAATATGAAGACCAAAAAAGAATTGTGGATGATTTAACCTGTAAATTATTTCATTTAAGAACAGGTGTCTCTTTTAAGCTCTGCAGTTTCCTTTTCAAAATCTTACTTGCCACTTTAGCTGCATTTATAAGGGATATGAATACAATTTATTAACAGACACCTCTGCCCAGTAATACCTCATCTACTAACATAAAACAATTATGGTGCAGTGGAATCTTCCTGTCATTTCTTCATCTTTGTTGGCTAATAATTCTTCATTTTCTTGATGACATATTAGTTGAGTGTATGATTTATACCACGCACCAGCCTGCACAACTGTGTACAGCCAACAATGCCAAATGCAAAACTGTGCTTTAGAAGGGTCCACTCAAGTGCAGATTTGCTCAAGTGACCAAGAGTCAGCAGTGACATATACCTGCAACTGATTATGGGTAATTATTGCAAAATTTTAACAAACTATGTACTGCACAGTAGTTTTGTGAAGAAACGGAGGATTATAATAGTTCTGCTATGAAATATCTCCTTGATGCCAAGCATCTGAATCACCCAAAATTAATAAAAACAAAGGAGGGTCAAAATTAATTTTATGCACTTTTTTGCAGGGGGCAAGTCCCCTAAACTTATTTGTGCCAACTCCAACACTGGACCATATCAAAAAAAAAAAAAAAAAAAAAAAAGGATGAAATCTCTCAGAAGAAGGAAATCACATTTGGTGTACACTTCGAAATCTTGCCAACAATGACTTCCTAGGAAAACAGGGATCAACATTATGTTGAAAAAAGAACACTGTCAGGTGCTGAGGCGGTAACTGGCAGGAGTCACTTAAAAAGTAATCACCAAAAAGGTAAAAGTCCACGAACACTTTAATGGTCCACGCAATCAAGTTAAAGCACTTTTCGTCTACTGAATCAGTAGACTTCCTCAGAACTCAGTTAATTAAAATGAACAAGTGGTTTAAATAGCCATGTACTAATCATTGCCAACTGCAAACAAGTAAAATGCAACCAATTATACTAAACATTTACTTAAAGTCATAGTAACAAAGAGCTGACTTAACTTACTGAGATTCGTGGACTTTTACCTTTTTGGTGTTTACTTTTTAAGTGACTCCTGCCAGTTACCGCCTCAGCGCCTGACAGTGTTCTTTTTTCAGTTTATCAGCATTATGTTCTTTGGCTTTTTTCTCTGGACTACTAACACTCAAGAAATTTCATGTACACAACCCACAAGGAAGCTGATTATTAGGTAGTATATGCACCCTCAATGCATGCAGACAATGAACACCTCTGGCCTACCTTTGCTTTGAACAAACAGCTTTTTCACTGATTAAAAAACTCTGACTTGAAATGACAATGCTGTTACTATCACACTATGTGTCTGATTCACTGTTTATGTATTTGTTGACCAGCCAAGAAGGTGCTATAACCAAACTGCATACTAGCAGAGGAAATGCCTATAGAGCAGGACAATTCTTCACAGGCCCTGAGACAAATACAAGTCCTACTGATAAGGCGTACTGACACAGCCGGAAGTCTCTCTCAAGAGTACTCTGTCTACAAATGGCTCTGATTTAGCCAAATACCTTAACGTACAAGATTAACCACAACTGAAAAAATATTTAATGACCTTCATTTGGCGAACAATGGGATAATAAATTATCCTGAACATTTAAACAGTATTTGAAGATGTACAATATGGTAAACCAAACAAATGCCTCAGGAAATGTGAAGAATGATGCAGGAAAATAAATGATTTATATTCTTCCTGTTTATCACAGCACAGCAGGCTGTGATGAGAACTTTTCATTTTGGCTAATAACAGCCTGCTGGAACACTGTGCAGGGCTACATTTTGTACCACGTGTTCTCTGCACTTCACATTCTCCTGTGGCGTTAAGAATCCACAAACCTCTGGGGACAGGTTGTACTCTGAAGTAATGCTTTGCAACAAAGTATGCCCTCTACATCCAATAAATGAAAACAGATATTGTTACCTTTATAAAAATTTGTGACTGAATGACTTCACACAGCATGAAGATCTGTCTACAAAGCCATTGCTAAAATTCAGTCCTCAAGGGCCAGATGAACAAAACAACTGCTTTGTCACTTATTCCTATGTTAGTGTATTTCTTGAACTTCTGAGGATCATAAAAGAATACAGAGTTTTTGTACGTACATATACAGTACCAGAAAGTTAAAGATTGAAAAAGGAGGTTAAGAGAGTTTTCTATATCTGACGTAGCTCCCAAGCTTGAATTTGCACAGTGCATAACAAGTTTAACTTTTGTTATTTATTTTTTATCTGCAGTTTATATATTAGGTAAGTGAAATTGCCATTTGACCCCTTCCAGCCACAAGCCAGACTCATAAAAGTGATCATGAAACAAAGTGTATCGTTGAAGTATTATGAACACCAGGTAGCTTGTTACATGAATAGATGAATTTAAACAACAGTATTACTTAGTTAAAGTTAAAGTATGAGCTGAAATCACTGAGGAAGGATAAATGAAGTTTGGCAACAAACCAAGTTGTCCCGGGACAACTTCCTGAGGGGATAGATTTATATTAGTGGGAATTAAGTGGGTTGGGGAGGTGAAAGGGTTAAGTTCGGAGAGGGGTGGTTGGGAGGAAATGAGATAAGGAAGGAGAGGGGCTTAAGAGGTTTAGACAAGTGCAGCTGGGTAAGCAATAACATTTTGCGTGAACTTGCTACAGCATGTTCTGCATCCACGACAACCTGTGGATGTTGCTGTGGTCAGGTAGGCCTTGGACTGATGGTCTAAGGAAGAGGTGGGTTATGTTCATTGACTGGGTTTTGTTTAGCAGTAGTTGTGTCATGTTAAAGTTTTAGTAGCAGTGGTAGATTTGTTTTTTTTTGGGGGGGGCAGACTACTGTGGGAGCTCCTTTTTTGGCAGAGCGTTCATTACTGTGATTGTGGTTGGGATGGATTGGCAGAGAGAGTCAGTTCTGGTGTATGGTTTTGGGCCATGGGCTGTACCATGGTGGTTTGGGAGGCTGGCGTTTTGGGTCCTGTAGGGGAGGCATGCTACTGCACATCCCTTGATTTGCTGCCTGGCTGCCTGGAGTGTTGGTCATTGAGTTGATTGGGTGCGCTGGATCTGTGATGGGGATATGGTTATTTGGCTGGGGTCTATGTTGGCTGTATAGCAAGTGAAAGAGAGATGATGTCGCATCTGACAACTCTTAAGGCTGTGGGCCCAGTGGGATACTTGCGTGGCTTTATCAGGGGATGTTATCTTTTTTGGGTGGTTAAGGTCATTTTGTGGTGAGAAGCTCCGCTTTTGGGTTCTCTACTAGGGTTTGGGACTTTATTGGTGGTGGGTGGTGGACTGCCATGGCCAGATGGCTTTTTATGGGCTTGGGAGTGAGGTAGAGTGATGCTGGTCGTGGCACATGCACTGTTGGAACTTGTGGTGTGCTCCTCGCAGGAGGTTCGTATAATGGAAGGAGGGTATTTCAGGTTCGGAAATGGTGGTGGATGGGTTTGTGTTGCTGCGGTTTGCTGCATGGTCCTGTGGTTACGTAAACCCCAGTGGTTGTAATGGTGGTATTTTGATGAAGGGTGTGTTCTGCAAACAAGTGCTTCTTGATTAATGGAGGGTGGCATTTGCAGAGTTGAGTGGTTGGTGGTAAGCAATGTTGGTCCTCAGGCTTTTGCTTTTGACTTTGTCAGCGTTGCTGGCTGAGCACATGCTGCCATGGAGCAACATGGTGATCTGCACTGACGCATGCCTCATCGGATCAGAAAAGCTGCTTGACAGGCTTGGTTACGCAATGTTGTTAAGTTTAATTTTAAATCTGATGGATGGTAGAGGAATGTATTTTCACATCATCGTGTCCATCTTTAAAATGGGAGAGCAGCTAAGGGAACACACTTAGCTCTACTCACTGGCAATAGACCACATGTCCTTGTTTCCCGAGATCATGCAGTGTAAGGTGGCTTGAAATAAAAATAAAAAAAAAAAAAATGCATGGATATGCATTTTCTGAGCAAAGACAGTTAAAGGTCTAATGCTAGGCATAAGTGGCTGATTAGATAGCAATGAATAGGCTGGGTTGCATTAATGTAAATGAGGATTTTTTTTTTTGGTCGGTTGCAGTGTGTTTTGACTCAAGTATGGTCAAACTTACTTGCCAGGTGACTGGGTTTTGTGCTTTTGTGAGTGTCGCTGGTATGACCAAATAATTTGCCTTGTGGGCTTGGTCTGTTCCTCATGCAGTTTATGGTTTTCTGGAGGGTTGTTGAAGAATGACTGGAAGTTTTTAGTGAGTCATCTCTGGTTCCTGCAATATCTGCTGTGCTACTTGCTACTTGTTTTATGGGAGTCGTAATGGTATCAGCCTCAGAAATGTTTCATCGTGGCTGACTTTAAGATGTCCCAGAATTAGCTATAACATAAGACCTACTTTAGAGGATAGTTGTAGATCCATTGTCACTTTACTGACACACTGAGTCACACCCATAACATGGATATTTGAGTTTACATTAAGGTTCTTAGGTACATAAAGTTGAGCTAAGCTTATGCTCTGAATTACTGGTTTGCTATAGAAAGACAGCTATTTAATTTGTTAATGTACATGCAGTGTTTTATGATGCCTCCCGAGTCTGGTTTAACATTTTTGGTATGTATACTGCATAGTTGATATATTCTTTTGGTGCACACATTTATTGGTGAGATATGTTATTGTACAAGCTTCTGGCATGTCTGTTAGGGCTAGCCAAACTTATTTTAGTCTAACATTAGCACCTCCTTTTCTCTGACAAGACTCACGAAATACAAATATCCAAAACATGTATGCTAATATATCTGCATCAGTGCTGAGTTTATTACATATGAAAATCAAACATAACAAGTCAGTATCACTTCTACTGGCTGTTATATAGAACAGTTTTACCATACTTTATTTATAATCTGAATAAATGTACATTGTTTTGGTTCAAATAGAAATAAGCTTAGCTATTGTTTAGAACTGTAAAATATGTAAATTATGGTGGTGATACAGTTGTTGAAATGCTTCACTTCTGAAGTGCACATAACTACTCTTGCGTGCTTATTTCTAATTTCAGGTACACTATGATAAAAAGTTTACAGAAAAGCTTTATTTCCATGTAGACATTACTCTGGAAGCCAGTACCTTATTTTATCAATCTGTCGCTTGAACTCTTCCAGGTTAGATTAATAATGTATGCTTTTAAACATTCTCTCTATTTAGGTGTAACTGTATTTTGTAAGCTGCTAGTAAGCTATTATTAGGTTTGCTGCATTTTGTCCATTTGTTATACATTACATTGGTTAATGTGCCTCATTTGGAGAGGGAAGGTTAAGAGCTACATGGTTTTACAATATACATTAGCTTGGCTTATATAGTGCACTAAGTGATGTGGTATGGAATCCCAAAGTTCCCCTGGTTGTGGATATTGATAGGTCCCTTCAGGTATGGGGTTTAGTTGTAACATACGTGACTGGTAGTTAAATTTATATTGGGTGTTTGATAGGTTCATTGGAAGCATAGCTTCAGTTATGGCTGCTTTGTCACAAATGTGTGTGGCGGTGGTACATTCCTTCCTGGGTTGGCAGGATAGGCTGTCTTTGAAGATGTCTTGAAATATGCGTTATGTATTTTGGATAATTTACATGTTTTTTCTTTCTTGCAGATGGGGTTTTGGAACCCTGCTGCGATAATTTGGAATAGGCGGGTATAAGGTGGAACCTTCTCTTTACATTTAGACGATTTACTTTTGCCTTTTTCTTTGTAGATGGTGGTGTCATGAGTACCAGTTGTGGCATTACACAGTGAGTTCGCAGATGATGGAAGCAGTGGCAAGCGAGGAGGTTACACATGGGGAGCTCAAGTGGGCAAGAGTTACTGGCTGAAATTGTTGAAGTGCAGAAGGCATCATGCAGTGGCCTGAAAATTGGATATGAAAGGTGATGCTTTTTGATAGGAAGGATGTTCTTGCCACTGGAATGGGGCACAATGAGGATCTGAGTAATCACCTTATTAAGGCTTATTAGAGCACTCTGTTCAAGAAGTGTGGGAGCTGAGCATTGTGTTGGTATGGGGGGCAAGTAAGGAAGAGGTAGGTGGGGGGCAGGGTAATACTGTTCGGGACGGTTTATGGAGAGTGTGGGGATCCCACAGGAGGAGTAGAGTCACAACATTCACAGGAGCACAGGAACTTATTAGGCTAAAGCCTTACGGCTCTTGCAAGCCAGAAGAGTTCAACCCTTGATTTCAGGAGTTTGGAACCTTGGGGTGATTATAGTTACTCCTCCAGTTGTTAAACTGTATTTGGGGGAAGGGCCAATAACGTGTTGACAGGATGCCGGAGTTTGTTCCTAACGGGTGGTATCTTTGGGGTGACAAACTTGTCCCTTGAGTAGGTAGTGGCAATGTCACATACCAGGTTAAGGTTTTACAGAGTAGCACAAGGATCATTTCACTTGTGGTTTAGGTGAATTTTGTAATTAGGGTTTTAGGAAGTATGGTAGGTAAGTGGCTATGTTGGGGTAATTTTAGAAACTGGGTGCGTTGTTTACACAGGAGCAAGAAGGTTTAAAGGAAGCTTGGTTACAGGATATGGCTGCCGTAGGTCAGGTCTTAATTTCTTACTAAAGGTATAGGTAACATAAGGGAAGAGAGCCTTCGAGGGGAAAGGCCAGGGACAAGCTGTGGTTAAGGATGGTTAGTAGTTTGAGTGTACTAGATAGGATGGTTGCTAGGAAGAAGTGAGCGTGGGGGGGTGAGGTTCTGAGTGGGGTGGTTTGGGGTTCTAGTCTGGATTGTCATTTGGTAATGAGTGAATTGGGGGTGTTTATGGTTGGGCACGTAGAGTACTTCATTGCTGGGCATAGGTGAGTTTTCAGGAACTAGGTCAAGGGGTGCTGGTTTTCTGGAACTTAGTGTTAGGTCATTAAAGTCTGGCAGTTAGATTATTTTCTACAGTAATCGGGCTACTGCCCATCCAGAACTGGGTAGTTTGGTGGGCTAAGGTGATATGCTACAGTTGACAGGGTCCTGGATTCGAGACTTGATAGCAGTTTTCTTTGACTGGGTGTCGATTTGAGTTCAAAGGGTTATAGTCTGTGGCTTTTGTTGTGGCTATGGGTTGTAATTCCGTTCAGGTTGAGCTATGATTAGTGCTTTGAAGGAAGCAGTCTAAAAGGGTATGTATTTTTGTGGAGTGGATGCTCCGGTGGTACTGTGGGTTCACGGGTAATCCTACTTTATTTAGTTTCATTAGGGCGTGTTTCAGTGATGGAATGTCAAGGTGGGTTTATGATGGGATTCTAAGGTGCTTTACAGATGATGGGGACACCGAATGATGTTTGGCTTAACCCTTCCCTTTATGTGAGGTAGGTGGTTGAATAATTTTGGGTAGAAGGGAGGGGGAACAGTCTAGTCAGGCTGGTTGGTGGAGAAGAGGGATAGGCTTGCCCTCTTCTGTTCGCCCTTTGTGTCTGGATGTTCATTTCAAGGATCTGGGGAAAGGAAAATGAGCAGTTGGAGGAAGCTTGCTGAATAGATAAGCAAGTGGAGGTAACGATGCTGCTTATTTGGTGGAAGGTAATTCAGTGAATGGTGTATGACGTGAGATGGGGATGCTGCTTCATAAGTAAAGTAAGAGAGCAGAGGTATGGACCCTGCTTGTTTGGCAGGGTGAGTAGGTATGCTGCCCTGATTAACATTACAATGAATGGTGTATGACGTGAGATGGGATGCTGCTTCATAAGTAAAGTAAGTGAGCAGAGGTATGGGCGCTGCTTAGTGGGACAGGGTGAGTAGGTACGCTGCCCTGATTAACATTACAAGGATGTTATGTTGTGTTTAGAATCAACTATATTATGGTTAGTTGTAACTAATGAATTTGGTGAACAAACTATGTTATGGAAGTTTAATAAAGGTTGTCAAATGTCTTTTGGTGTGATGTGCTTATTGAAGGGGACTGGGACAAATGAAATTTGGCAACAATCTAAGTTGTCATGGGACAACTTCCTGAGGAGTTAGATTTATATTAGTGGGAGTTAAGTGGGTTGGGGAGGTGAAAGGGTTAAGTGGAGATAGGGATGTTTGGGCGGAAATATGATATGGATGGGGAGGGGCTTAAGAGGTTTAGACAAGTGTAGCTGGGTAAGCAATCACATTTTGGCGTGAACTTGCTACCCACCCTCCCCTTTTCATTGGTGGGTTGGGGGGATTGGGTTATTTTCAGTTGGGTAGGTGGAGAAGAGGGACAGGCTTGCCCACTTCTGTTCCCGCTCTGGTGTCTGGATGTTCCTTTCATGGATCTGGGGAAAGGAAATCAATAGTTGGAGGAAGCCTGCTGAATAGATAAGCAAGCGGAGGTAAGGATGCTGCTTATTTGGTGGAAGGTAATTCAATGAATTGTGTATGAAGTGAGATGGGATGCTGCTTCATAAGTAAAGTAAGCAAGCAGAGGTATGGACGTTGCTTAGTGGGACAGGGTGAGTAGGTACGCTGCCCTGATTAACATTACAAGGATGTTATGCTGTGTTTAAAATCAACTATATTATGGTTAGTTGTAAATAATGAATCTGGTGAACAAACTATGTTATGGAAGTTTAATAAAGTTCGTCAAATGTCTTTTGGTGTGATGTGTTTATTGAAGGGGATCGGGACAATGGGAATCATTACAAAATCATATTGTGCAATAAAACAGAAAAGGAATTCAAGTAAATTATGCAAAATAATGTTAAATATTCAGAAGAAAGCACTAACTATCTTCATGTGTAGAATATTGTAGTAGATTAATGTACATGCTTATCATGGTGCAATGGGAGAATAAAATTAGTCGTCTTTGAAACGGCAATCAGCATTTGATGAAGTCACTATCGTTACCCTGCATCACCAAAGCATTTAGAAGCACATTCTTCCTGCAAATGCTCCTTAAGTTTGGTTTTAAACACTGCAAGTTAATTTAGAGACCTGATTTTACAAGGGATATGGTTGGGCTGAATTTGCTAAAGGCTTTATCATCTATAGTTGTTGTGAACCATTGCCTGGCTGCATATTGCTATATTCATGGTTAGATCTTAGGCTGTAGTTTGGTTCTTTGTTTGATAGAGTCATTTTCAGAGGTGGGAGGGGAGGGGGGGAGTCATTGACCTAAACTGCTTAATTGTGTATGTTTTTATAGTAACCAATAAGGTTGCACTGCTTTTAACAGGTAGCTTTAAAGGTTTTGAACTATGCCTTTGTAAGTTTAAAGGGTCTATATTAGAAGACCAAATGTTTAGGTGATCGAACACCTAAACATCGATCTTCTAATATCTAAAGCAAAAAAATGGCAAACATCTGATTTAACCCAGGGAAAGATTTCCCTTGGCCGTTCGCCGGAGTTTGCTATTTCACTACTGTTGAGCGATCTCAGAGTTGGTATATTTAGTTGGGGGTGTGAAAGGCACAGCCCCCCACTTAATTTAGATGTGAAGTAATGTTTTTTGTGTTGTGGCCGAGGGACGTGTTTCCCTGGGATGTTCAACATTGTGCAGTTCGATATTAGAAGATCGATGTTTAGATGTTCGATCACCTAAACAGTTGGTCTTCTAGGTCTTCTAATATAGACCCATGTTTAAATGAGTTAGATGCAAAATTCTGAACCAATGGGCCTACAATGCACACCCGACAACATTTAGAGCACAGTAATGCAGCTGAGGTTGCAAGCTGTGTTTACACAAAGACAGCATTCCTCTGCTACACTGGTGCGCATTTTTCCCTGCAATTATCTACCACTTTCAAACCAGTTCTGTCACATGCAAACCCCAAATTGCTCTAGAATCAACAACACTAGCAATACCTTGATTTAATATGATTCAAACCCTCCTGTTTCTCCATCTGCTTCATTTAAGCTTTGCTGTATAAAAGGTGTCTGCTACTTACGCATACATCATATTATAGTTCTCTGTGTGAATAGGTTCCCGGTATATGGAGATCCATATCACACCTTCATGACTGAATTTTAGCTGATGAACTGACTGCATTACCATTTTCATCACCAGAATTCTCGAATTCTCTTGTTTTAGTTTTAAGAATGTCTTTTTTAAAAACTATGTTGACAGCCTTCATCTCCTCAGAGATGTTGCTTCATTAATTCTCCACTTATTTTGTGAAAGAAATGTCCCAACGTGCTACCACTAAAGTAACACATCCCTTAATTAAGAATGTGCTCCCTCCCCATCTTTGACATCTCCTTCTGAAAGATGTTCCTATATTACTGGACTCTGTATATTCCTCGAGGTATTCAATTGTTTAGGCATCTTGTACTGTTTCCTCAAAGTATAAATATTTAATTCTTTCAGTCCTATTTCAGGTGGCCCCTAGAGCAAATCTTGTACCAGTTTAGTATTTTTTTCTGAAATGCCTGCATTCAGTGCGTCTCCTACCTGGAAATTAACATTCTACAGAAGACGAAAACAGTAGGCGTAATGGCTATGACACTAATGAAGTATTGTTAAATAATAGTCATACTGAATATTTTGCATGATAATACTGCACACTGCCAGTGCTGAAACCAAAATGAACTACAATCTCATAGTTTTAATGTTCTTTAGTGGCAATATTACATATTTAAATTACATTTTTATTGGCTCTTCGTGAAGATAGGTGGAGTTTTTTTTTTTTTTTTGTTAAATCTGATGTTAAAT